>NW_024534273.1:0-60370 GCF_016097555.1 Gigantopelta aegis
CATTAAGTAATAGTGTTTATCTTTAGGGTATTTTTACCACCTTTACAGAATCAATTTAGAAATAACTTGTTTTTTTCAGAAATTGGGTTAGGTTTGTTATTAACTTACCGTAATCAAATGCTTGTACCTATTAATGACAAAAATGATGTAAACATCAATGAAATTAAACCTACTTCTAAACATGGTAATAGACCCAGAGTTGTTGCAATGCATGGTAGCACAATTATATGATGAAAAAAGTAATCAATATTTATTGTGTTGATTAGGTAACATAACTAACGATTTTGACTGCTCATGTGCTAAATTTTAGAACTATCGATGATTTGTGCTTAGTCAAATAAATGAGAGCTGATAGCCATAGCTGTGGGTACTAGGGAAATTTTATATACACAATGCAAGTATATGACCAACATTCCTCAACACATACTCTATACACATTTAGTAATTATAAAATTTATTGTCATTTTCAAATGAGCAAACCCTTAAATGACCTTAGCCCATACAGGTAATCCCACATAAGGTATTAGTAATCATATTACTGGTTTTCTTGGGCTAGCTGGCCTTATTCTACTGGTAGTATCCTTAAAACTACACTAAGATTGTTTCTTCAATCTCTCTACCTAAATGTTATATCGTTATAGAAAGTAGGTGTGGTGCGTGGAGATAATTACAGTACATGATTAGAGAGAAAAATAATGTAAAGTGTAATACTTATACTAATTGGAAATTCCTGTGTGGACAGCATCTTAAAGCACATACTTTAAGTGCATACTTTAATGTGATTTTAATATATATATATCTTTGACACCTAACCCTTAACATTATTACTTAAATGTATGATTTTGCATTAGAGTATTATTTACTGTGCTGCTTATATGAATATTCATGTTGTTTTTATTTCTTCCATCTTATAATTTTGGTACGACCAAATCATAATCGGTTAGTCAACCAATCACTTTATAGTGATATAATATAATTAGTTATTTTTAGATTAACAACACCACAATAAATACTAAATAAAACGTTGTCTATTACCTTCAGCTAAAGGATATTATTAATCAAGCTTGACTTGACCCTTGCAAAAGTGGAGGATATTGACAGGATAAAGAAATACTGTTATACTCTAAAACCGTTGTCTTTTGTATAGTCTTGTTAATTCGTAGTTACTAAAAGAATAGATTTCTAATCTATCAGAGTAATAAGCTCGACCCAAGTACGGCACTATCGTCTAATCTTCACATATTCCCAGCCCTGACAAATTAAATAGGTTAACAATTACAATTTTTAATTTAACCCGTTTACAACAAAGTTATACCCATACATTATCAAGTACAAAAGGAGAATACGAATCAAGAATAAGATGTACATAAGTTGTATAGAAACTTCTTATTAATCTGCTTCTTTTATATGATTGTCATCATTTTCTGTTCTCTCCTTCAAGTAGTAGTATCACCTTAGGAACTACCTCTTCTCTTTTGGTATCAATGATTGTATAATCTGGCTTAAATCAAGTTTTTTCTTGCCATATAATCCCCATTTGTATTGGTGTCATGAAGAGCCTGGTTTTTCATGATAAGTCTGTATTTGCTGTCCATCATCCATACTGGCTAGTTTCAATATAGCATGTCGACCAAACAAGTCTCTTTAAATAAGAAACCTTCTCTACTTTCTTGTGAGAATATTCTTTCACGATTTACTATGACCTGCAAACTAGGCTTTTTTGTTCTTCAATGTGATCTTCTCTTCTTCTCTTCATCATCCTCAGGCAACTCAAGACCTTCCTTTGGCACTGACATAAATTGTCTTATCTTGGTTATTCTTTTGAGTTGTTGAACACTGGTACGTGTTTAACCATATATAATACAGGAAACCATGTTTTGGGTGTACCCATTGCGTACAAAGGCAGAGTTAAATACTTGGTCACAGGTCTCACTTCACAAGTAATATAGTAGATTTGTTTCTGGTTCTCCTTATCCTGCAGACATAATCCTTTGAGTGTGGTATATCATCACCTGCAAGAGGAACAATGGTAACACAATAGCTCAGAAATCTTCTTTCTATTCTGGATGTTCTTATCTATGCCAAGTACCAGGTTGTTACTGGAAGTGCTTGTAACAATTTCCTTGTAGGTTTCAGTAGATAACAGCTCGATTACCAGTACTGTTGACCATCTTCACAATATCATATCATGTTTCTGGATAATTGGAAGGCTTTTTTGAAACCGAAAATATTCTTGTGCCATGAGCCATCAAATGATCTGCTGATACCCCTTCCCTTCTTTACTCTGGTGTAAGTTCGGTACTAATGTTTCTGTTTAACTCTTAATTGTTGTAGCAACTCAACGTTTATGTTGGTGGTGGTCCTCAATTTGAAGTTTTATTGTTTAGTATTTCTTAGCCAAAACAATAGCAAAGTCACTTTCTTTTTGGATTTTTTTTCTAGAAGGACCTGCCACTCTGAGTACATTTTTTCTTATGTTATTGTAGAAAGAAGGTGCTATTTGATGATTTTCTGATTTGGATAAATGTTTAGAAAACGTCTGTGTTTGTCATTCGTTAAATGAAACCATCAGTCTGATTTTAAATTTCAATAGTTGCTGTACATCGGCATATCCTGCTTCATTTATACTTGAAAACTGAACTTCAGTATTAGTGACCCTTAGTGGCTGAGGGTTAAAACCTTTTTATGTATTAGAGACTGTTAGTGGTGTGGTTTTAAACCTTCTTGTTTAGTATTAGAGACTGTTAGTGGTGTGGTTTAAAACTTCTTTTTAGTATTAGAGACGTTAGTGGTGTGGTTAAAACCTTTTTCAGTATTAGAGACCGTTAGTGGTGTGGTTAAAACCTCCTTTTCAGTACTAGAGACCGTTAGGTGGTGAGATTAAAACCTCCTTTTCAGTATTAGACGGACTGGTTATGGTGGTTTAAAACCTTCTTTTTAGTATTAGAGACTGTTGATGATTGGTGGTTAAAACCTTTCAGTATTAGCGGACCGTTAGTGGTGGGTGTTTAAAACCTCCTTTTCAGTACTAGAGACCGTTAGTGGTGAGATTAAAACCTCCTTTCAGTATTAGAGACTGTTAGTGTGTGGTTAAAACCTTCATTTCAGCATTAGAGAGACATTAGTGGTGGGTGGTAAATATTGTGTCAAACTGTTTTACTAAGTCACTTCAGTAAATTCAATAGTTGCTTTGCATATCCTGCTTGACTTTATAATTGAAAACTGTGAACTTCTATTTGTGTTCCAGCTGATTCATCCATTTTTATAGGAAACTACAGTAAACATCTCCTTGTTTAAATATAAATTGGCATTCAAGGTAATGCTTCAAATCCACTCTTGTCAGTTTCATACTTCAAATTAAAGTACACATATTTAGGTTTACGTCTGTATACTTACAACTGAGTTGTCGTTAAACATTCTGCAGCCGCATTTCTAAATAATAATTAATATAATGCTTCTCGGGGCGTAACCTGAGGGGAACTTATTTGGTCAGCTGTTCGGACCCAGTATCGTAGTATTTATATATAAAGGCCAAGACTAGATTCTAAACTGTACTCTCGTGCTGTCTGGATAAGGAAATCTCGTTAAGCCTTGTATTGTTTCTTTAAAGTGTTTGCAAAAGCGTCAATATGGTGGACCTAAGTAAATGGTATGTGATTGTTTTATCTGTAAATTTCTGTTGGAGCACAAAAATAGCCCATCAGCCGTTACTTATGGGTATATTAGGGAAATCCTTTTGGCCTCCTTCAGTCAACTTATTTGAGTTGCTAACGACGGGAACACGAGTGTATAGTGATAGCGTTACTTGACTTGTCGCCACATCGTGCCTATTAGTGAGTCTCCGTCTACATGATATACTATAGTAATAATAATGCATTCTATCGCAGTATTGGAGCAAGTTTGAAGTTTCCCTTGACATCGTTTTCATTTGCAACCATCTCAAATACAGTAGATAATCTTTTCCAAGAATTCCGTGAAACTGCACATCAAGTGTCCAACTTGATTATGGAAAGTTTGTTTCAGTCATATGACCTTTCTAAAAGTTGCCTAGTTAGTAAGCCACTAGATCCAACATTTGTAACTGCATTGTTACAACTTCCACAAGACATTGATGATCCTCATCAATAGATTCATTTGCTGATTATGAGCAATTTGTGACATTATATGGTGGCTTTGTACTTACTGGAGTTAAAGTTGGAGCTCGACTACAAGTTTTTGCCACTGCAGAGACATCAAGAAATTATACTCGGACAAACAGTTTAATAATCGTGTATGTGTACCAGTTTCATTAGGTACTCTGGGGACTGTACCGTTAATATTGGTCCATGCATTGGTTTTTCATATTCAACTTTAAGCTCCTCGAGAAATCTCCATATGTCAACACGATACTATCCACGTGGTGGTAATAAGACTCTGCAAACTCAATTATCTACACAAGGTATAACACCTTCTGTGCTTACAAAATTTATTCAATCTGCTAGTACAAATCCATATCCTGTTGACTATACATTGACACCTTTATGCATCTATACACTGGGGAATAATGCCACAATTACTAAGGCTAGATAACATTCAATTGTACTTCACTCTTCTTTCGAGAGAAAAAGAAGAAGACACTTCCAAATTTCCCCACATATGTCTATTATATATTAGCTGGAGTGTTGACTGTATTATTATGTATCTGTGTCACCTGTTGTGCTTATTGCTGTTTACAAACGACAAGCTAACCATTGGGGTGCAGTATAAAATATAATATTGAGTTTCATAATATTTTTTTGTGGTCTTGTAATCTCCTTTTAGTCATTTATTGTTTTGCCAAAAAAATTTATTAGCAAAATTAAATCAACATTCTATGTTTTAATCTAAAAGAGTTCTATCACATTGTTTAGATCACTGTGATAATACCAAGAGGTGAAGAAAAAGAAAAGAGAGTCAATATCTTATTTATTATAAATTCATGGCTTACTGTGATATATATATATATTATGCAAGCCTTCAAGGACAAGGACTCTTAAGTTCTAGTAAAAAAGGCTATTACATCCAATATAATATAATCATAAATCGAAAATAATTAATTAATTATATCAATGTGGCCTGTCACTTTTATATTTACACCTTATTTGCACAGTTTTTTGCTGTTTAGAGTATGAATTATATGTTGGGAGTTTTCTAAAGAATTGTTTAATTTTAATACCACCATACTAGTAAATATCATATGCATGGATTCCAAGATATTAATTACTGTAAGAAAATTTGGCAAATATGCAATATCCTAGCCCAAATTAAACTCTCACCAAAATACTGTCACATGTAATAAATTAACAAATTTTAACATGCCAAACATCATTTTGGAAGCAATTTGTCAAATTTGGTCCTCACCAAATCAACCCACTAGATGGTATTAGATAGGTAGTAGCACTACCTATGTAGGGATAGCATGATGTTCTATCTTCTTTTATATAATACTAATAACCATATAATATTAGTATCAACTTGTCTATGCATTACATATTAATTTGTCTGGGTGTGTTATGGGCTCATAACACACATTGAAAAGTGGCCATGGGTGAGTTAGTATAGTATACATTTATAATTTGTATAGCTATCCTTTTAGTGACTTCATACGATCAAATAGGAGAGAAAAAGTAATTGACACGCATGGAACTCTTAAATAAATTTATAGGTGTACATAATCTTTGGTTAAATATGATATAAATTGTAAATTAATTCATGATAGGATTGCCAAAAGATAACTTAAATAGTTGTCTAGCAAGATCTCTACAGCACTCACACTACAAAACTACTTAAATACTAGATCACTATGCTAAGCTGATCAAACACACATGAATCAAGTCAGTGTGAGACAGCTGGTGTTTTTTACTAATTAAAGTGCAGTTGCCGAACAACCACAAAATCGTGGCAGAGATTACGTTTAGTATCTTATAATAGTCATGCCATATACCCATAGTTTTTGACATTATGTCCATTAGTCACATTAACTGTCTATCCATCCATCAATCTATCCATCTATTCAAACCATCCACCAATCAATGCATCATCCAATATTTTTAAATTCATTTGAAAAGGTTGTTAGATCTCTCAAGTACAGTTCACAATAATTATACCTATATATAACAAGACATTAACACTCTTATACAATATAGCATGGTGTCAAAATGATTTAACTTGGTCACATTTGGTAAGTCCCAATTCTCTGATATTGTACAGATAATCCCATTTTGTAGATTACAGCTGGACATTTCCTCAACTTGACTTGAGTGATGGGAAGAATGCAATGAATAAAACTATACACATAGTGCTAAAACATCCCCCAAGATTGTAAAAGGCAAATTGCTTAGTGTTATGTCACGCAATATTTTATCCTACGCAATTTTTGGTCCTAGGACCAAAAATTGCTATGTTGTTTTTTATCCCACCCTGAATTTTTGTATCGCATGTGTCGCTATCTCTCCAAACTGAACAAAGAGTCCTTGCCGCGCAAAATAACTGATCAAAGTCTTTTTGGAAAATGATATACTGTTCAGAGATTCACACTTTTACTGTTCAGAGATTCACACTGGTCGAGATTTAGCTGGAAAAGAAAGTATGGCTGAGGGAGACGATCTAATTGATGAAGCTTTTCTTTATGTGTCAGAGAAGAAATTCCAGATGGAGCCAGTGCAACTAGGAAGAGAATAATTAGAAAAAAAAAAGCAGAAAAGTTTGTCATAGTTGATGGAGAGCTGTACTACAAAACCTGGAAGAGAGAAGCAGGTAAAATGACAAATGTTTGTAAAATAAAGTTTCAATCATATCATCCACAGGTATTGTAGTCAGTCTCTTATGATATACTATTATGTGTAAAAATTGAATAGGCAAATGGATTAGATGAAAGGTGGAATCAAACCCTTAAACAGGTGTTGGTGAAGTTTACTCATGACAGGAAAGATGAATGGATTTATTTTTTAGAGACGTGGGTTTGCATATAATACATCCAAGCATGAATCCTCTCTGCATACACCATTTGAACTTATGTTTGGTAGAAGAGCTGTCTACCAATTGATGTTGAAACAGAAAAAAAAGAAGGGAATGAACTCCTACATGAATATCTAACAACCACATCTGTAAGTTAGTGTTTTTCTCACTGATTTTTACTAAAAAAGGAAGAAAGACAATAAAAGTGTATAATGTGTATAATAATTACTGTTATATCAGTCTTCAGATAAAAGATATCAGATAAAATTTCTGTATAATTCAAAAGTTTATTACAGTAAAATGAAAATTAATGTTAACCTTAAATATTATTAGTATAGAATGAAATATAACAAGTTATATTTTTATAGATCCTAGGATAAAATATTGCAAGCAATTTATTATCCTAGGATAAAATATTGCAAGTCAAATTTTTTTGTCCTAGGATAAATTTTGTGCGGTTAGGACAAAATTGTGCAGCAATATTTTATCCTAGGATAAAATAACTCAATTATCTACACAAGGTATAACACCTTCTGTGTTTACAAAATTTATTCAATCTGCTAGTACAAATCCATATCCTGTTGACTATACATTGACACCTTTATGGCATCTATACACTGGGAATAATGCCACAATTACTAAGAGGCTAGATAACATTCAATTGTACTTCACTCTTCTTTCGAGAGAAGAAGACACTTCAAAATTTCCCACATATGTCTATTATATATTAGCTGGAGTGTTGCCTGTATTATTATGTATCTGTGTTACTATTTGTGTGTATTGCTATTGTAAAAAATGTTGATTAAAGAGTTAATGATATTTCTTGTAACTCCTTTTAGTCATCTATTGTTTTACAAATAAATATAATAATAAAGCTAAATTAAATTAACATTATTCAATCTAAAAAGAGCTCTCACACTGTTTAGATCACTGATAATCCTGTTGTGTGCTTATTGCTGTTACAAACGAAAAGTTCGCCAAATGGAAGTATATTTGGTATAAAATATAATATTGAGTTAATAATATTTTTTGTGGTCTTGTTACTTCCTTTTAGTCATTTATTGTTTTACAAAAAAAAATTATTAGCAAAATTAAATCAACATTATATGTTTTAATCTAAAAGAGCTCTATCACATTGTTTAGATCACTGTGATAATACCAAGAGGTGAGGAAAAGAGAGTCAATATCTTATTTATTATAAATTAATGTCCATTAGTCACATTAACTGCCTATCCATCCATCAATCTATCCATCTGTTCAAACCATCCACCAATCGATGCATCATCCAATATATTTAAATTCATTTGAAAGTTGTTAGATCTCTCAAGTACAGTTCACAATAATTATACCTATAATAAACAAGACATTAACACTCTTATACAATATAGCATGGTGTCAAAATGATTTAACTTGGTCACATTGGTAAGTCCAAATTCTCCGATATTGTGCAGATAATCCCATTTTGCAGATTACACAGCTGGACATTTCCTCAACTTGAGTGTTGGTAAGAATGCAATCAATAAACTTATACAGATAGTCATAAAGTGCTAAAACATTCCCCAAGACTGTAAAAGGCAAATTGTTTAGTGTTACTCTGGCACACTTTTTACAATAGAACGATAGAATGGCTATCAACGTGGCACATGAAGCATGCTATAAAATTTAAAATTTGGGACTAATTATTCATGATGGGTGTGACCTTTAACTTATTATTAATGTTAGAAATGATCATTTGAATGTATAAATTGTTTGGCTATGAACTAATGACTGTTTCATTGGAATAAGCTAACTCTTAGGTTTTGTGCATTCTTGTGAATCACATGTTTTTGCTAAATGTGCATAACATGATAATTTATGTACAGTTGTTATATTCACACTTCGTCACTGTGAATAATTGAAAATATGTCATTACACAATGTACTTAAGTATGATGCATATTAATTAGATCTGTTTACTGAGCTATAGCTGTTTGCAATAAGATGTATACATTGATTCCAATTGTAATGGGCTTGCTTCATGCTCTAGTCGAAAATGTTGTGGACAATTCTTGATTCACTGTGACTATAGGAATAAACCAATTGCAAGATAATGGTTGTACACATCCTATAATGTCAAAGATATATAGTATTAAAATCACATTAAAGTATGCACTTAAAGTATGTGCTTTAAGATGCTGTTCCACCCAGAAATTTCCAATTAGTATAAGTATTACACTTACATTATTTTTCTCTCTAATCATGTACTGTAATATCTACAGCACCACACCCACTTTCTATAACGATATAACATTTAGGTAGAGATATTGAAAGAACAATCTTAGTGTAGTTTTGAGGATACATACCAGTAGAATAGCCAATGCCAAAGAAAACAGTAAATGATTACTAATACATTATTGGGATTAACTGTATGGCTAAGGTCATTTAAGTTTGCTTTGAATATGCTAAATACTAGATCCACAGAGGCAAATTCTCTCAGTCTTTGCCAAAAATGATGCAATTACCAAAATCAACCAAGTGATAGATGATTACACAAAATCATTTTTTCTACTACTGGCCTTCAGAAATTAATAAGAGAATCTCAACCAAAATGTTGTGTGTGTCTATGTGACATTGAGAACACACATGATATCATTAGATTGGAGTATTGTGGTCATCCTTACCATATTGAATGTATGAAGCTACAAGTGTCACAGAATACACTAACTATTCTCTTCTTTGTGCTGCAAAAGATTGTTCACAACATTTTGTTTGGCAAGACTTTGAAAACCCTTTTCAAGAGAACACCATTAACATTACCAGTCCTAGTTGAAGCTTTGCTGAGATCCTACTTAGTGGCTAATCAAGATAAAGTTCGTAAACTGTCTTACTCCAGACTGTAAAATGGTATATGCAGTGAATGAAGATGGCCAACGTTTTATATGTAGTCACTGCAGTGTTCATATATGTACTACTTGTCATGTTCAATATCATGATGGACTGACATGTGAAATATACAAAGATATGAAATTAGGTGGAGACAAAGCATTGGAAAATTGGATGCATAAGAATTCAAAAAAAACGTAAACGATGTCCTAAATGTGCAGCTCCAATTGAGAAAACTGATGGTTGTAATCACGTGACTTGTAGTCAATGTCATTCTCACATCTGTTGGGTTTGTTTAGACTATTTTGACACAGATCGTTGTGTTATGCACATTTAGTGAAAACACATGGTGACATTTTCTAAACATAACTGGTCATTTAATTTGTTAAGTAAAATGAAATTCTTTTTCAATGATCATGCATGTATTCATGTTTGTGATCATTATTACAGGAGGTGTTTAATTATATTTCATAATAGGTAGTTTTTTTCTTATATAGTGTCTAGATATAGTACTTTCAACTCTCTCTCTCTCTCTCTCTGCACACACACACACATACTTTATTAATAGTACTGTTACACTAATTAATTATTTATTTCTAGTTATACATTGGTTGATTAAAATGTAGATAATAGGGAGGACTTACATATGAGATGTACAAAGATATGAAGTCAGGAGGAGATAAAGCATTGGGAAATTGGATGCGGGAGAATTCAAAAAAACATATTGACTGGACAGACCAAATTATGGAGGTGCTATTGAAGTGTGGTAGCATCACTGTTACCAATACAAACTCAAAGAAGGAAAATTGTTTTTATGTCACATTTGACAATCATGTATCTGCTTCTAAGGCTGTTGAAACACTGAGTAACCTACAAAGTGGTGTTTACGTTCAAAATATAGTATGAGTTCAAGAAGAAGTGTCCATCTATTCATTATATATTAGCAATGTATAGAGTAGACCATGTTAAGGTAAATGAACAGACCAGAGAGGGTATTTCTGATGTGTAGAGTAGACAATGTTAAGCTAAATGAACCAGACCAGAGAGGGTATTTCTTATAACCTTTTGATAAGCGGAATGATTTACCTTGGTTAATACACATTTGTCCAGTTCATGAATGATTAATACTAAGATTTCAAGAGTTTTATCTACAATAAGGACAATGTATTTGTTTCTATCGTGTGACTGGAGAACATGTCCATTTACTAGAAGGATATATAATACTATTTACGTAATAAATTTCAAACTATTTACTGATACAATTTGGTAATCCTTATACTGTACTTATAACACTACAACACTACATGTTGACCTACCTTGGACATTTGTCCAGTTCATGAATGATTAATACTAATATAGTATGAGTTCAAGAAGAAGTGTCCATCTATTCGCTTATATTATATTAATCTTCTTAATGTTCGCCAGAGTTAAATACTTGGTCACAGGTCTCACTCACAAGTAATATAGTAGATTTGTTTCTGGTTCTCCTTTATCCTGCAGACATAATCCTTGAGTGTGGTTATATCATCACCTGAAGAGGAAGAATGGTAACACAATAGCTCAGAAATCTTCTTTCTATTCTGGATGTTCTTATCTATGCCAAGTACAAGGTTTTACTGAATTGCTTGTACAATTTCTTGTAGGTTTCAGTAAGAATAACAGCTCGATTACCAGTACTGTTGACCATCTTCACAATATCATGTTGTCTGGCATAAATTGGGAGTGCTTTTTGAAACCGAAAATATTCTTGTGCCATGAGCCATCAAAATCTGCTATGTTACCCATTCCTTCTGACTCTGTTTCTGTTTAACTCTTAATTGTTGTAGCAACTCAAGCTTATGTTGGTTGTGGTCCTCAATTTGAAGTTTTATTGTTTAGTTCTTAGCCAAAAAACAATAGCAAAGTCACTTCTTTTTTGATTTTTTTTCTAGAAGGACCTGCCTATCTCTGAGTACATTTTTTTCTTATGTTATTGTAGAAGAAGGTGCTTATCTGATGATTTTCTGATTTGATAAATGTTAGAAACATCTGTGTTTGTCATTCGTTATAATGAAACCATCATTCTTGATTTTAAATTTCAATAGTTGCTGTACATGCATATCCTGCTTCATTTATACTTGAAAACTGAACTTCGGTATTAGTGACCCTTAGTGGTGAGATTAAAACCTCCTTTTCAGTATTAGAGACCGTTAGTGGTGTGGTTAAAACCTTCTTTTTAGTATTAGAGACTGTTAGTGGTGTGGTTAAAACCTTCTTTTTAGAATTAGAGGACCGTTAGTGGTGTGGTGAAACCTTCTTTTCAGTATTTGTTAGTGTTGTGGTTAAAACCTTCTTTCAGTTAGAGTGTTAGTGGTTGTTGAAAACCTTCTTTTCAGTAGTGTTTGGTTAAAACTTCTTTTCAGTATTAGAGACTGTCAGTGGTGTGGTTAAATAATGTGTCAACTGTTTTACTAAGTCACTTTAAATTTCAATAGTTGCTGTGCATATCCTGCTTGATTTATACTTGAAAACTGAACTTCTATTTGTGTTCCTGATTCATCCTTTTTATAGGAAACTACAGTAAACATCTCCTTGTTTAAATGTAATTGGCATTCAAGGTAATGCTCAAATCCACTCTTGTCAGTTTCATACTTCAAATTAAAGTACACAATATTTTTAGGTTTATTTCTGTATACTTACAACTGAGTTGTCGTTAAAGTTCTGTAGCCATCTTTCTAAATTAATAATTATATAATGCTTCTCGGGCGTAACCTGAGGGGAACTTATTTGGTCAGCTGTTCGGACCCAGTGTCGTAGTATTTATTATATACTATTCTAGACTGTACTCTCGTGCTGTCTGGATAAGGAAATCTCGTTAAGCCTTGTACTGTTTTCTTTAAAGTGTTTGCAAAAAACGTCGATATGGTGGACCTAAGTAAATGGTATGTGATTGTTTTATCTGTAATTTCTGTTGGAGCACAAAATAGCCCATCAGCCGTTACTATGGGTATATTAGGGAAATCCTTTTGGCCTCCTTCAGTCAACTTATTTGAGTTGCTAACGACGGGAACACGAGTGTATAGTGATAGCGTTACCTTGACTTGTCGCCACATAGTGAATATTAGTGAGTCTCCGTCTACACTGATATACTATAGTAATAATAATGCATTTCTATCGCAGTATTGGAGCAAGTTTGGAAGTTTCCTTGACATCGTTTCATTTGCAACCATCTCAAATACAGTAGATAATCTTTTCCAAGAATTCCGTGAAACTGCACATCAAAGTGTCCAACTTGATTATGGAAAGTTTTGTTCAGTCATATGACCTTTCTAAAAGTTGCCTAGTTAGTAAGCCACTAGATCCAACATTTGTAACTGCATTGTTACAACTTCCACAAGACATTGATGATCCTTCATCAATAGATTCATTTGCTGATTATGAGCAATTTGTGACATTATATGGTGGCTTTGTACTTACTGGAGTTAAAGTTGGAGCTCGACTACAAGTTTTTGCCACTGCAGAGGCATCAAGAAATTATACTCGGACACAGTTTAATAATCGTGTATGTGTACCAGTTTCATTAGGTACTCTGGGGACTGTACCTGTTAATATTGGTCCATGCATTGGTTTTTCATATTCAACTTTAAGCTCCTCGAGAAATCTCCATATGTCAACACGATACTATCCACGTGGTGGTAATAAGACTCTGCAAACTCAATTATCTACACAAGGTATAACACCTTCTGTGCTTACAAAATTTATTCAATCTGCTAGTACAAATCCATATCCTGTTGACTATACATTGACACCTTTATGGCATCTATACACTGGGAATAATGCCACAATTACTAAGAGGCTAGATAACATTCAATTGTACTTCACTCTTCTTTCGAGAGAAGAAGAAGACACTTCCAATTTCCCACATATGTCTATTATATATTAGCTGGAGTGTTGACTGTATTATTATGTATCTGTCACCTGTTGTGCTTATTGCTGTTACAAACGAAAATTAACGATTGGGAAGAATATGTAATATAAAATATAATATTGAGTTCATATATTTTTTGTGGTCTTGTTACTTCCTTTTAGTCATTTATTGTTTTGCAAAAAATTTATTAGCAAAATTAAATCAACATTCTATGTTTTAATCTAAAAGAGTTCTATCACATTGTTTAGATCACTGTGATAATACCAAGAGGTGAAGAAAGAAAAGAGAGTCAATATCTTATTTATTGTAAATTAATGGCTTACTGTGATATATATATATAAAAATGCAAACCTTCAAGGACAAAGACTGTTAAGTTGTAGTAAAAAAGGCTATTACATGCAATCTAATATTATCATAAATTGAAATAATTATATAATTATGTGCATGGGCCTCTCACTTTTATATTTACACCTTATTTGCACAGTTTTTGCTGTTTAGAGTATGAATTATATGTTGGGAGTTTCTAAAGAATTGTTTAATTTTACCACACCATACTAGTAAATATCATATGCATGGATTCCAAAGATATTAATTACTGTAAGAAAATTTGGCAAATATGCAATATCCTAGCCAAATTAAACTCTCACCAAATACTGTCACATGTAATAAATTAACAAATTTTAACATGCCAAACATCATTTTGGAAGCAAATTTGTCAAATTTTTTGGTCCTCACCAAATCAACCCACTAGATGGTATTAGATAGGTAGTAGCACTACCTATGTAGGGATAACATGATGTTCTAGCTTCTTTATATAATACTAATAACCATATAATTTAGTATCAACTTGTCTATGCATTACATATAATCTGTCTGGTGTGTGTTATGGGCTCATAACACACATTGAAAAGTGGCCATGGGTGAAGCTAGTATAGTATACATTTATAATTTGTATAGCTATCCTTTTAGTGACTTCATACGATCAAATAGGAGAGAAAAAAGCAATTGACACGCATGGAACTCTTAAGAAAATTTATAGGTGTACATAATCTTTGGTTAAATATGATATAATTGTAAATTAATTTCATAATAGGATTGCCAAAAGATAACTTAAATAGTTGTTTAGCAAGATCTCTACAGCACTCACACTACAAACTACTTAAATACTAGATCACTATGCTAAGCTTATCAAACACACATGAATCAAGTCAGTGTGAGACAGCTGGTGTTTTTTACTAATTAAAGTGCAGGTTGCCGAACAACCACAAAATCGTGGCAGAGATTACGTTTAGTATCTTATAATAGTCATGCCATATACCCATAGTTTTTGACATTATGTCCATTAGTCACATTAACTGTCTATCCATCCATCAATCTATCCATCTATTTCAAACCATCCACCAATCGATGCATCATCCAATATACTTAAATTCATTTGAAAAGGGTTGTTAGATCTCTCAAGTACAGTTCACAATAATTATACCTATAATAACAAGACATTAACACTCTTATACAATATAGCATGGTGTCAAATGATTTAACTTGGTGACATTTGGTAAGTCCCAATTCTCTGATATTGTGCAGATAATCCCATTTTGCAGACTACAGCTGGACATTTCCTCAACTTGAGTGATGGGAAAATGCAATCATAAACTTATACACATAGTCATAAAGTGCTAAAACATCCCCCAAGATTGTAAAAGGCAAATTGCTTAGTGTTACTCTGGCACACATTGTGAAACGGTAGAAGGGTAGAAGGGCTATCAACGTGGCACATGAAGCATGCTATAAAATTTAAAATTTGGACTAATTAAATTTCATGATGGGTGTGACCTTTAACTTATTATTAATGTTAGAAATGATCATTTGAATGTATAAATTGTTTGGCTATGAACTAATAACTGTTCCATTGGGATGAGCTAACTCTTAGGTTTTGTGCATTCTTGTGAATCACATGTTTTTGCTAAATTGCATAACATGATAATTTATGTACAGTTGTTATATTCAACACTTCATCACTGTGAATAATTGAACATGTGCCATTATACAATGTACTAAGTATGATGCATATTAATTAGATCTGTTACTGAGGCTATAGCTGTTTTGCAATAAGATGGTATATGTTGATTTCCAATATAATGGGCTTACTTCATGCTCTAGTCGAAAATGTTGTGGACAATTCTTGATTCACTGTGACTATAGGAATAAACCAATTGCAAGATAATGGTTGTACATGTCCTATAATTGAAGATGTTCATATCACAGAGTAAAACAATCACTATAATCATCTGTCCAGAAGGGAGTTCCATACTTTTGATGCGTATACTTAATGTTATAGGATTTAAGGGTGTGTGGTGATCACTGGCGGATCCAGAGTGCAGAAATAGGGGGTGCACAAACCTAATAAATATTCATAAATTTATTATTCATAGCACACCCTTTTAATTGCAAGGTGTGGTTGCTATGAAATACTTAAAGTAATAATTATATACCACAGGGTGTGACTTGATGATTGACCATGAATATTATTATAGAATAAAAAAGGGGGTGCTGTGCACACATCTGATCTGCCAGTGGTGGTGATCAGTATTAATGTTACCAAAAATTAATCACTTAACATAATGAAACATATTGACTATTAAAAATGTGGCATACAACTAATAACTGATATGTCTGGCATAAACTGGAAGTTGCTTTTTGAAACCAAAAACAATCTTGTGCCATGAGCCATAAATTTTGCTATGTTACCCATTCCTTCTGACTCGATCCGTTTCTTGTTGTGGAAGTGGTATATGACATTTGAACTCAAGCTTATGCTGGTTGTAGTCCTCAATTTCAAGTTTATTGTTTTGTTCTTAGCCAAAACAATAGCAAAGTCACCTATGTTTGATTGCTTTTCTAGAAGAACCTGCCTATTCTGAGTATGGACATTTTTTTTGTTATGTTCTCGTAAGAGAAGGTGTCTTTTTTGTCCAATGAATTTCTGATTTGATAAATGTTAGAAACATCTGTGTTTTGTCATTCGTTGCAATGAAACTATCATTGTTGATTTTAAATTCTCTAGCTCAATAGTTGCTATGCATATCTTGCTTGGTTTGTACTTGAAAACTGAAACTTCTATTTGTGTTCCTGATTCATCCTTTTTATAGGAGACTACAGTAAACATCTCCTTTTTAAATATAATTGGCATTCAAGGTAACGCTCAAATCCACTCTTGTCAGTTTCATACTTCAAATTAAAGTACACAATATTTAGGTTTACTTCTGTATACTTACATACTGAGTTGTCCTGTAGCCATCTTTAGTTTGTTTTCTAAATAATAATTAATAATAGTACTTCTCTGGGCGTAACCTGAGGGGAACTTTTTTTGGTCAGCTATTCGGGACCCAGTGTCGTAGTATTATATATAAAGGCAGTCTAGATTCTAGCTAGACTGTACTCACGTTCTGTCTGGATAAGGAAATCTCGTTAAGCCTTGTACTGTTTCTTTAAAGTGTTTGCAAAAACGTCGATATGGTGGACCTAAGTAAATGGTATGTGATTGTTTGTCAGTAATTTCTGTTGGAGCACAAAATAGCCCATCAGCCGTACTATGGGGATATTAGGGAAATCCTTTTGGCCTCCTTCTGTCAATTTATTGGAGTTGTTAACGACGGGAACACGAGTGTATAGTGACAACCCACCTGACTTGCCGCCACATCGTTCCTATTAGTGAGTCTCCGTTACACTGATATACTATAGCAATAATAATGCATTCTATCGCAGTATTGGAGCAGTTTAGATGTTACCCTTGACATCGTTACGTTTGGAGCTATCTCAATACAGTAGATAATCTTTTTTTCCAAGATTTCCGTGAAACTACACATCAAGGTGTACAACTTGATTATGGAAAGTTTATTTGGTCATATGATCTTTCTAAAAGTTGCCTAGTTAGTAACCACTAGATCCAACATTGTAACTGCATTGTTACAACTTCCACAAGACATTGATGATCCTTCATCAATAGATTTCATTTGCTGATTATGAGCAATTGTGACATTATATGGTGCTTTGTACTTAACTGGTTAAAGTTGGAGCTCGACTACAAGTTTTTGCCACTGCAGAGGCATCAAGAAGTTATAGTCAGATACAGTTTAATAATCGTGTGTGTGCATCAGTTTCGTTAGTACTTTTGGGACTGTACCTGTTAATATTGGTCCATGCATTGGTTTTCATATTATAGTTTAACCTCCTCAAGAAATTTGTATATGTCAACAAGATACTATCCACGTGGTGGTAGCAAGAGTCTGCAAACTTATCCTATCTACACAAGTTTAACCCTTCTGTACTGAGAAGTTTTATTCATCTGCTAGTACAAATCCTTATCCTGTTGACTATACATTGACACCTTATGGCATCTATACACTGGAAATAATGCCGCAATTACTAAGAGACTAGATAACATTCCAATTGTACTTTGCTCTCTTTCAAAAGAAGAATAAGACACTTCTAAATTTCCCACATATGTCTATTATATATTAGCTGAGTGTTGCCTGTATTATTATGTACCTTTGTTAACATTTGTGTGTATTGCTATTGTAAAAATGTTGATTAAAGAGTTTAATGATATTTCTTGTAACGTCCCTTTTAGTCATCTATTGTTTAACAACTAAGTATAATAGCTAAAAATTAAATTAATATTATTCAATCTAAAAAGAGCTCTCACACTGGTTTAGATCATTGTGATAATACTGAGAGTGATGAAAAGAAAAGAGAGTGTCTGTTTTTATTTATTAAAATTCATGTCTTATTGTGAGTTGATATATATATGTGTATATGCATACATTGATAGGATTTTCAAAGATAACTTAAGTGAGTTGTCTACCAAGAACTTTACAGCACTGACACACTACAAGCTGCTTAAATACTAAAAATTAACGATCCACCTTAAAAAAAAATATTAAGCTGACACACAATAGGTGAGACAAATTGGGTGTTTACTAATTAAAGTGAGCAACTGGGTACAGAATAACAACCACTGAGGGATTACTGATAGTATCTTATAATTGTCAAGCATATGTCCATATTTTGACGAATTGTACTCATAGTCACTTAGTCTATCCATGTATCAATCAATCACTGTGTTGTTTGTTGATTATATTGATCTAGTCAAACAATCCATCATTCATTACAACTTCCAGTACATTTAAATTTATTCCAAAAGGTTTGTTAGATCTTTCAAGTATCTTTGCAATAATTTATACCAAGACATTTATACTCTTTGTGATATAACAGAGTGTGTAAAATGATTTAACAATGGTCACATTTGGTAAGTCCAATTGATTACAGCTGGTTGTTTCCTCAAGTTTTCCTCTTTTGATGGGCTTAAGTTGTCACTAAAAGGCATGCAATCAGTTATACTTATACACATAGTAAAACATATCCCTCAAGAGTACATTGCTTGGTGTTGCTCGATAACTTTTGTACAGTTGTTAAAGTGGCAAAAAAAAAAGAACGTTGGAAGGGCAGGCCCTCGTACACAGGGGGGTGACAAGTCACCCCCCTTTTGAGCTTAATAAATTAATTTTCATATACGGTTTGCTTTGATCAGAGGATGACAAAGCAAAAGCTTTCAATTGGTGTGCAAATTATTTTATTATGTGCCCTCTTAAACTATACTCCAAATGCATTAGAATTGCTCTCTAAGCACCTATTTAAAACATTTTTCTGGGGGGAGAGCCCTGCCGTGGGCTGCATATTTCCGAGGGTCTGACACAACCCTATTTAGTATACAAGATTATAAATCAACCTGAATTACTATTGATTTTCTGTGATTTATGGATTACACGTCGTCTTTAGGTATTGCATAGTTTTGATTTTACAGATTTCACTATTGATTTCCCAAACTTTCCTTGATTTTGTTTTGTTATTATTTATCCCCCCCCCCCCCCCCCCGTTAGAGATTTTGTCACCCCACTTTTCAGAACCCTGTGTACAGGCCTGAAGGGCAATCATTGCAACAAATCTGGGTCTAATTGAATTCATGATGGGTGTGACTATTGATTGATTATTATTAATGTTAAAAAATAACTAAATGTAATCTACGTTTAAATCTATAATTGTTTGGCTATGAACTAATGACTGATCTCGATTCTCGAGTAAAAAATTACAATGATATCTGTCCAGCAGGAGCTCGAGTCCATAGCTTTCATGCATATACTTAATATTATAGGATTTAGGGGGTGAGTTTAAGTATTCTGTTACCAAAAATTAATCAATTCTAAAATAATGAACATGTATGAGTACTTGGCTATTAGGAAAACATCTCATTTCAACATACAAACTAAATAACCAATAATTACGAGTGTGTTCCATGTTCCTCATTAAATGTGTATAACACAATTGGTCTAAACAAACCAACAGATATGGAATGACATAGCTGCAAATCATGTGATTACACCTTTTTGTTTTCTCAAGTGGAATAGCACATTTAGTAATACTTACAACACAGGAAAAACAATCCCTCAAGAGTGTAACAGATAAATTGCTTAGTGTTACTCTGACAATTTATGTACAGTTGTTACAGTGGCAGAGAAACACTAGAAGGGCTATATAGCAACAATTTGGGTCGATTTAAAATTCATGATGGGTGGACCATTAATTATTATTAATGACTAAAAATTCAAGTCTATAAATTGCTTGACTATAACTAATGACTTATCTTAAGTAAACAATTGCAATGATATCTGTCCAGCAGGAAGTCCATACTTTGATGTGTATACTTAATATTATAAGACTTAGGAAGTGTGGGATTAGTATATTATGTTATCAAAAAATAATCACTTCTAAAATAATGAATAGTCATAAATACTAATAAAAAAAGTTTCATTTCAGCATATTAAAAACTAAATCAATAGTATTTAGGACATGCTACCATGTTCCTTCATTAAATGTGCATAACACAATTGGTCAGAATCATAATAGTCTAAACAAACCCAACTGATATGGAATGACAGCCTGCAAATCATTTGATTACAACCTTTTATCTTCTCAATTGGAATAGCACACATTGGACAATCGTTTATACGTTTTTTTGCTAAATTCTCTCGCATCCATTTTCTAATGCTATATCTCCACTGACTTTTTTTTCATATCTTTGTACTCTCATATGTGAAAGTCTCCATCCAATATTAAGGATATGAACATGACAGTAGTACATATATTGAACACTGCAGTGACTACATATAAAAAGTTGGCCTCTTCAGTCACTGCATATACCATTTTACAGTCTGGAGTGAGACAATTACGAAATTTATCATGATTAGCTGCTAAGTAGGATCTCAGCGAAGTTTCAACTAGACTGGTAATGTTAAAGGTGTTCTCTTGAAAAGGGTTTCAAAGTCTTCCCAAACAAAATGTTGGAAAAATCTTCTGCCAGCACATGAAGAGGAATAGTTAGTGTATTCTGTGACACTTGTAGCTTCATACATTCAATATGTAAGGATACCACAAATTCCAATCTAATGATATCTTGTATGTTTCTCAATATCACCTAGACACCACACAGTCAATTCGGTTGTGATGTCTTCTTATGATTTCTGAAGGCCAGTAGTAGGAAATGATTTTGTGTAATCATCTATCACTTGGTGATTTTTGTAATTGCATCATTTTTGGCAAAGACTGAGAGAATTTGCTTCTGTGGATCTACATAGCATTTTCCATACCATCCATTTTAATGATACCATAAGATAGTACCAAATTGGTCTAAATGTTTCATTAATCCTGGAGCTCTATCTGAAGCTTTTAATTAATCTCATGAACTCCAAACCCATGGTCTTCAGAATTTGCATCTGCTCATTCACTTGGACTAAAAGCCTTATTTCGATTTAGTTCAGCTCCACATATATTAATATTCATGGTTGAAGGTTGTCAGATATGTAGTTGAAGTAGTAACTTGTATCTTTGTAATATGGCTGTCGACAAGTATGAGACCATAAATATGCTGACGGTCAGGAGTTTGACATTCAGAACCAAGGAGAATATCAGACTGTGACGTTGTTCCTTGCTTTCATAAAGACGTCGACACTGATATCATCGTAACTGAATCTCACATAAAGGATGTTGCCATATTTGTCGTTCTCTGCTCATTTTATTAAAGACTTGTAATTGTTGTGAGTAAGCTTAGCTTCAATAGTAGCTATTTCACTCTTTATAACTTTATAAACTTGTTAACAACACTGAATGGAGCACCGTTATCAATCTGAATTTCAATTCTTTTTCATCAATAGACTCAGCCTGAAGACCTCATAGCCTGAAGTCCTTCTTGTGGGTTTTTTATAAAATCGAACAAAAGTTGGAATTTTGCAAAAAGTGATCTTTAGGTACTGAATAACGTTAACATTATCTTGACCTGTGAACATATTGACTATGATACTTTCTAGTTCATCTTGCAAGTCTTTCCACATCTTCCCCATTGTAACAAAAGGTTTTTCAATTATAAACTAGCTTTACTTCAATTGAATATCACAATAAGTAACTCTCCAATGAGTCTGATATCTTCACGACATCATGTCAGGAACATTTGCAACAAAATTTCTTGGTTAGGATCATTCTGGGAGGTTTGAATTTTAAACCTGGATTCTGACTAGTCGCTCCTGATGATAGCAACAACATGTACTGACAATGAATCATGTGCAGATTGATGTTATAGGATTTTAAGGGGTATTGGTGGGAATAGTATTAATGTTACCAAAAATTTAATCACTTCTAACATAATGAACATATTTGCTACTAAAAATGTGGCATACAAACTAAATAACTGATAGTGTGTAGGACATGCTAGCCATGTTTCTTCATTAAATGTGCCATAACACAATTGGTCAGAAATCATAATCGGGTCGTGGGTAAACAAACCCACAGATTATGGGAAGAATAGACCTGCAATCATATGTGATTACAACCTTTTATCTTCACTATGGAATACCACATTTAGGACAATCCATTTATTTTTTTTTTAATTTCTCGCCTCCAATCCATTTTTTCAATGCTTATATCTCCACCTGAGTTTCATATCGGTTGTACGTCTCTATGTAATCCTCCATATTATCTACATTTTTAATTAACAAGGTTTATACCTATGGAAATAAATAATTCAATTAGTGTAACAGTACTATTAATAAAGTATAGTGTGTGTCTTGTGTTTGTGCAGAGAGAGAGAGAGAGTTGAAAGTACTATATCTAGACATCTATATAAAGAAAAAACTTACCTATCAGTATGAAATATAAACTAAACACTCTTGTATAATTATCACAAACATGAAGACATCCATGATATTGAAAAAGGATTTCATTTACTTAACAATTAAATGACCAGTTATGTTTAGAAAAATGTCACCATGTGTTTTCCACCTAAATGTGCATAACACAACTGATCTGTGTCAAAATAGTCTAACAAACCAACAATGTGAGAATGACACTGACTACAAGTCACGTTGATTACAACCCTTCAGTTTTTCTCAATTGGAGCTCACATTTAGGACATCGTTTACGTTTTTTTGAATTCTTATGCATCCAATTTTCCAATGCTTTATCTTCCACCGATTTCATATCTTTGTATATTTCACATGTCAGTCCATAATGATATTGAACATGACAAGTAGTACATTATATGAACACTGGCAAGACTACATTAAAACGCTGGCCATCTTCAGTCACTGTGCATACACCATTTTACAGTCTGGAGTAAGACAATTACGAACTTTATCTTGATTTACCACCTAAGTAGGATCTCAGCGAAGCTTCAACTAGGTTTGGTAATGTTAAAGGTGTTCTCTTGAAAAGGGTTTCAAGTCTCCCCCCCCCCCAAACAAAATGTTGTGAACAATCCTTCTGCAGCACAAAGAAGAGGAATAGTTAGTGTATTCTGTGACACTTTGTGCCGTCATACATTCAATATGGTAAGGATGACCACAATACTCCAATCTAATGATATCATGTGTGTTCTCAATGTCACATAGACACACACAGCATTCTGGTGGTGATTCTGTTATTGATTTCTGAAGGCCAGTAGTAGGAAATGATTTTGTGTACTCATCTATCACTTGGTTGATTTTTGTAATTGCATCATTTTTGGCAAAGACTGAGAGAATTGCCTCTGTGGGATCTAGCATAGCATTTTCCACATATTCATTTCAATGATACTTGAAGATCAGTACCAAATTTGGTGACTAATGTTTTCATTAAACCTGGAGCTCTGTCTGGAGCTTTTAGATGAATCTCATGAACTCCAAACCCATGGTCTTCAAAATTTCTATCTGCTCATTCACTTGACTAAAAGCTTTATTTTGATTTAGTTTAGCTCCATAAATATAATAGTCATGATTTGAAGGTTGCATATACGTAAGTTGAAGTGGTAGCTTGAGTTCTTTGAAATATGCTGTCGACAAGTATGAGACAATAAATATTGCTGACGGTCAGGAGTTTGACATTCAATACCATGGAGATTCAGACTGTGGAGCTTGTTCCTTGCTTTATAAAGACACTGATATCAGTAGCTGAGATCTCATAAAGATGTTGCCATATATTGTCTTTCTTTTTCTGCTCAATTTTATTAAAGACTTGTATTTGTTGTGAAGCTTAGCTTCAATAGGAGCTATTTCACTCTTTATAACTTTATAAACTTGTTTAAAAACCGAAATGGAGGACCTATCATCTGAATTTCAAGTTCTTTTTCATCAATAGACTCGACTGAAGACCTTCATAGCCTGAAGTCCTTCTTGTGGGTTTTAGAGAAAATCAACAAAAGCTTGAAATTGCAAAAGTGATCTTTAGGTACTGACAACGTTAAACATTATATTGACATTGTGAACAAGAATTGACTAATGATACTTTTCTAGTTCATCTTGTAAGTCTTCCAAATCTTCAATCAGTTGTAAAAAAAGGTTTTTCTAAACTACGCTTTACTTCAATTGAATATCAAATAAGTAACTCTCCATTGATGTTCTGATATCTTCAGCTGACATACATGTAGGAACATTCGCAACAAAATTTCTGTAGGATATTCTGGGAGGGTTGAAATTTAACGTTGATCTGCTTTGCTCCTGGAATTGAGATAGCAATAACATTTACTGACAATGAATCATGTGCAGATTTGAGCATCTCCAGCAGAGTGAAACTGTAGAAAGAAACAAAATTGCGTCGTTTCCTACGGGACCATTCAAATTGAGTGTGAAGCTTTACGTCCTTAAACTTTTTAGAAGGATACACAGGTTTGAACGTTAAACACCACGTTGTAGGTTACTCAGTGTTTCAACAGCCTTAGAAGCAGATACATGATTGTCAAATGTGACATAGAAACAACTTTCCTCTTTGAGTTTGTATGGTAACAGTGATGCTACCACACTTCACATAACACCTCAATAATTGGTCTGACCAGTCAGTATTTGGTCCATCAATGGGACCCTTTACAACCACTGTACGATAGTCACATGGCATGAGAATATGTTAACAGTACCTCCAGGACCTAGAATGACTCTAACATCATCTGCTGCCTGTGATGCCAATTTCTTGTGACTTTTTTTGCCTTCATTATAATTGGGTTTTTCTTAGTTTAGCTTTAAACAACTCTTTTTATTGCTGTGTGGTGGTGTGGGCTACATAAACACGAACCAATCCTAATTCTGGTCTGCAATCATATAAAATGGAGGAGTACATCAGTGACACGCATAATTTCATCTTGTATTGGACTGGACAGGTTTCGTGATAGTAACTCATAAACTTTCTGGCCAATGTTAGAAACTGTTAGAGGTGTGACTAAGTAATTGTTAAACTTTTCAATGGATCACACGAAAGTTATTTAGACTTATAGCTTCTTTAATCCATAAATCATCCACTGGCATAGCTTGAAGTAGAAAGTGTTGTGATAACTTGAGGGTTTTCTCATAAATGAGATACTTTTGGAACTTGTTGGTCTGTTATAAGAGACGATCCTGGAAACACAATAAGAGGGTCTTCTATCTTAAGGGTCATATCACCAAACTTTCTCAGGCCTAGAATAAACTGCTATATTACCTAAGAAGGCATAAAAAAAAATCATTGGGAAAGTTAGCTTCAGCATTTAATAAATTGATTGTGTTAGAAATAGTGCATTGAAGATTGTGTGTCAAGATTGTTTTTAAACGCTTTCATGTTTCTTCTACAATTCTCATCTCTTACGATTGATGTAATTCTCAACACACCATTTTTTGCGTTGGTCTTTCTTTTGTGACGACCACTCCTGGTAGACTACAAGAGACGTTAGTTGATCCCTCCTTCAGGATGAAAAATTTGATTTTCTTTCGATCACTTTCAGTTCATTTCTTCAGTTTCTTCCTCGAAAAAAATATTGCCACCAAGACTAGAGACAGCAACAGATATAGCAGCTTCATAACCTATACCAGCATCCAATGCCATCAAGAAGTACCTTGCCTAGCAAAGGGTCCCTGGCAGAAGAGCTAACTTCTTGTCCAAAAGATGTAAGAACATTTCATTCTCTCGCCACCAATATATGAAGTGTGTTATTTGCATTTAGTAATGCATTTCTTGACTGGGCATTTCTAAAAATTTAAAGCCAATATATTAGAAATGCCAAATCGTAAAGCTTTAAAAACAGCATGTGTGAGATGAACTCGAAGAAAATCTGGGAGTGTCCTGTCTTTGCATAGCTTTGTACTTTTTCCTCAGAGTAAAGACGATAGCATTTTCCAGCAGAGACAAACGCCCAGCTCTCCCTTTCCTTTGATCAGCAGAACTTTTGCTGATCAATCGAACTTCTAGTGAGTTCATGTTCTCTTAGCATTCAAAAGCACAATTCTTTTGGCTAGACCAGTGTCTACAATGTTACTTAATATCTGGAATTGTCACTGATGTTTCCGCAACATTAGTTGACAGAACTAGTTTCCTTTTTTCTGTATTTGCTTAAAAACTTTTGTTTGGTCTTGTGGGTGTAATTTACCCATGTAATGGAAGGACAATGGCTGATTCACCAAGCTCCTGTTGTAAGGTTTCACAGGCACGCATCAATTTCTGGAGGTGCTGTTAGAAACACAACAAATACCAACACTCTCTGGTTATTCATTATGTATCTGCTTGACTACCACTATGGCATCTTGAACATATTGTCCCGTTGTAGTGGAAGCTCGATTTGAGTTAAGAGGGTTCCAAATGATATCAACAGACAAGCTCTTTCCAAAAACTTTATAATTGGAGCAATGACCAAAATATTGGACAAAGATAGATGTGAGGCTAATGGTAGCTTTGACATGATGATGACTTTCAGATCTGGTACAACCGATATGGTAAACACTCTTTGATAAAGGCTAATAACATATTCAGTACCTAGAGGACCTCTCTCGTGGCGTGTGCCTTCATCAATAAAACTAAGCGTAGGGAGGAGTATTTTGAAAAATGTCGATCACTAATGCACTCTTTAATAAACCTGATGATCTGGGGTCATATATATGATTTTTGTATCAGATCTGACTTTTCTTGTAGCTGAAACGTACAATGGCCTACAAGGAGTTCCCGAGCAGGAATACACATTTTCAGGTACCAACATGATTGTAGTGTGACAGCTGCTACTTTTCTTGGTTAGTACATACAATACAACCATGTTTCAGCAAAACCATCATATATAAATCTTGAACTACTTGTGTGTACTCTTTCCAGAAACCTGTTTCACCAATAAGAATAACAACTGAGGTATCATGGACCGTCTTCACAATATCCTGTCGTGTCTGGCATAAATTGGGAGTGCTTTTTGAAATCGAAAAGACATTCTCGTGCTATGAGTTGTTCAAATTCCATCGTACATTCCCTGTACCTTTTTGACTCCATGTCATCTACAACATTCGTTGTAGATGGTGATTAGCAACTTTTGAACTCAATTTCATGATCAGTGAATTCATTTATTTGCCGTTTTTACCGTATCAATCTCACCCAAAACAACATAGAAATTCACACTAGATCTAAGTTTTTTTGAGTTTTCTTCCAGGACACGATTTTCTGTTCGCTTAATACCTGAGATCTTTTTCTTATGCTCTCTAAAAGACTTGTCTTTCTTTTTTCGAAAGATTTTCTAATTTGAAGAATCTTAGCTGCATGTAAATCTGTATTTGTTATTTGTTGTAATGAGGATATCATCCTAGATTTTGGGATTTTTTTTTGGCTTGAAACTTTGTTGTGCTCTTCTGGCTTGATTCATACTGTGAAACTGTACTTCTACTTCAATTTCTCCTTGTTCATTCTTTTGAAAAGAGACTATTGTGAATGTTTTCCTTCTTTAAGTGTAAGTTGACACTCGAAGATAATACTCAAATTCACTCCTCATTAGTGTCCATACTTCAAAGAGAAGCGTATACAAACAGTTGCTTTTGCTTGTTGCTTACATTGATGTATTTGTATACTTCTTTTTTCTTTTTCTACTACTAGCTTTGGTTTCTTGTATAGGGTAGCTTTGGGTTTTGGCATACTTGTTTGTTCACTGGTTTCAATTCTTGCATGAATGCTCCTACGTGTTTAACTTACTTGTTCACTTGGCTTTTCTTCAGGAATACATGCTCCTACTTGTTTGTCTGGTTGAGGCGGTTTTCTTTTGCGTACAGATGGTCTTGGCCTTGGTCTATACTTGCTTGTCACCTTGGCTTTTTCAGGAATAACATGCTCCGTCACTTGTTTGGCTGGTTGTGGCTTTCTTTTTCGTACAGATGGTCTTGGCCTTTGGTATACTTGCTTGTTCACTTGGCTTCTTCTCAGGAATACATGCTCCTACTTGTTTGTTGGGGTGGGCTTTTCTTTTTCGTACAGATGGTCCTTGGCCCTGGTATACCTTGCTTGTTCACTTGCTTTTCTTCAGGAATCCATGCTCCTACTTGTTTGGCTGGTTGTGGCTCTTTTTCGTACAGATGGTCTTGGTCTTGGTATACTTGCTTGTTTTAATTGGCTTTTCTTCAGGAATAACATGCTCCTACTTGTTTGTTTGGGTATGGTTTCTTTTTTGTACAGATGGTTTGACTGTCCTGGTTGGTCATTTGTACTCAATGTTATAAGACAATTCTTTTCTTGCATTGTTGTTGGGTGCATGTATATCTAAGGTAGATGTCATGTATATGGCTGAACTTCTTGGATACTGAAGTAGCCATTTCTTGCATTTGTGTGATTGTATTTGTCTCCTAAAACAGATACTGGTAATATATTATAGGTTTATATTAAAGTGTTTTAGTTGACCATAATGTTAAGGTCTCGAGGACTAAATACATGTAGTCATGTACATTTAACAAAACAAAACAAAAATAGATATTTCAATAATATACAGTGGCTCAATGGATTTACTGAGCTCTCACTATAAATTATAATCTTGATTTATGTCTGAGTTACTCTGTCAAGGTGGGGCAGTACTGTTTCTTTGTTTATATCAATGCAAGGGAGTTTTGAGATAAACAAGTGCATTACCGCCCACCCTCTTAATATCAACATTGACAGGTGTGTGTCAGCTGATTGAATACTGACATGACAACATACTGCAAATGAACTATGAAAAACATACTTTTCATTGCGACGCCATAGAATATCAGTGAGGATGTAGTACAAAGGTTATATAGATGGTTTACATAATGCCACAATTCTGAAGTATTGCTTAATTAGTTATATGAATTATAGCAAAATTACATCACTCTTTTTAATTATTAGTTTTAGTTATAATATACAATTTAATTAATTTAGTATTAATTTTTTACAAAACAACGCTATTATAGTACAAAGTCGATTTCTAATCTATAATCAACTATCAGAGATATATGTAATCTGTAAAGGCGTAGTACTGACGAGCATATGTATACGTACTAGATAAATAACATAGATTTCTTTAAAAATACCTTTTCGCTTAAGTAACGAGTACTTCAATCTTCGTACCTCTTCGGTAATTCCACGGTATTTTCCCGTCTAATTCAATAAGGATTGACAGTTTTAATTTAAACCGTTTTACAACTAACCACTGACTCATAGTTACGATACAAAGTTAAAGGAAGACACAAACAAATCAGAATAATAATAAGGAATAAGACTAAGACAGTAGATTTTTTTAGTTCTTGTTCTAATCAACTTCTTCCATGCGATCATCTTTCATTTTTCTTCTCCTTCGAGAGGTGGCATCTCCTCAGGAACAGCCTCTTCTCCGGCAATGTCATCCTCATCAATACCCAATCCTAACTTGATCATACGATGGGATAAGATTAGCATGACTTTGAGGGTTCTCAAGAGTAAAACCAGATGACATCAAGAAGTCTCAAAACAATAGCAACACACGAATCCTGGACAGATTTATCGTTTCTTATCAGCTTCTGCTTTCTGGCCGAAGGGTTTCAATGATTGGATGATTGGGTTCAATTCAAGTTGTTTCTCTTAGCCTGCCATATATCCCATTGTACTGGTGTCACGAAGAGCCTGCGCTTTCATGATACGTTCCATATTGCTGTCCCATCCATACTGAGTAGTCACAATACAGCATGGGCGATGACACAAGTCTCTTTGAAATGAGAAACCTTCTACTTTACTTTTTGTCGAGAATATCCTTCATGACTTTACAAAGACCCTCAAAATTTGGATTTTGTGTCTTCAAAGCGCTTCTTCTCTTCGTCATCTTCGGGCAACTCAAGACCCTTCCTTGGTCACTGGACATGAGGGATTTACCTTCGTATTCTTTGAGTTGTTGAACGCAATACTCATCCGATAGGTTCAACCAATATACAGGACCTCAAATCCACGTTTTGTGACCCGTTCCACAAAGGCAGAGTTAGATACTTGATCACGAGTCTCACCAGTAATATAGTAGAAGATTTGTTTCTGATTCTCCTTCATCCTGGAGACATAATCCTTGAGTGTGTCATGTCCTCACCTGAAGAGAGGAAGAATGGTAACGCAATAATTCGGCAATCTTTCTTTCTATTCTGGCTGTCCTAGTGTAATACCAAGTTTTAAGTTTTTACTGAATTGCTCATAAAATTTTTTGTAATCTTCAGCATCTTCGGACAATTCAGCAAATAACTCGAGGATTTCTTTCACTAAGATTTTTTCGGGATGACTTTGAGGATCTTATTGTGTTGAAGCATTTCACGGAAATATTCAAAGGAAGGTCTTCCGAGTCAAAACGACTCCTTTTACGAAGTTGAGATACTCTGGAATCAACGTCCTCAAGGCATTTTCCATGATGAAGACACGTCGAACATAGAGTTTTGATGTATTTTTGACCTTTCTGTTCTCAAAAAGATCAAAAGGAGCTCTCTTGGAATGAAAAGGAGAGCGCCGAACTCAAGTTGCCCCTCCACTGAAATGTTTTGACAGCCAAATGCTCCTCCCAGTCATTGGTAAGTGACTTGTAGAAATTTCACCATATTCTTCTTTAGTGGATTCTTATAGGATTACGAGTCCAGATTGGCTTGTCTTGTTCCGTTCTTTCAACATCAGTGTACTTTTTTTTCCTGTAGACACATTGTAATCTTCAAGTGTCATTGAAACAAATATAAAAACTACCTTAAGTTTTCTTCTTATTTTTCTTGTCCTCTTTCTTGTCTCCTTCTTCTTCTTCATCAGAATCAACTTCTTCTATCTTGGTTCTCATCTTTTCTTCTCTTCTCCATCGTTCAACATCTGCTTCTTTCTTTCTTCTTCTTCTTCAGCTTCATCATCGCTGATCTCCTTCTCTCTTTTCTTCTCAACATGAGGTTGATGGATAGCCAATGAACTGACTGTGCTTTTTAACAAACTTCCTTGATACGTCGGTCTTCAAGATATTCCATTTTGATCTTCCTTGAGATAGAGGATGATCTTGGTTCCTCGGTTTAATTGGTTCTCCTGTATCATCTCGTCGGACAGTGAAGAACCTCCTGCAGCTGATTCCCAGATGTATTGCTCATCATCATTGTGCTTATGAAGTGAGAGAGATTAGTAAAGTAAGCTATATTAGTTGAAGATCACAAACTAAAACTTTGTTTATTCAAAGATCATTATAGAAAACAAAAAGGTAGTATTACTGTTAATAGGTTAACTGAATTATAGAGAGAACATTAGACTTTAAGGAGTGAAGAAAAAACTAGTCTACATTGCTACATATTACACTATGGGTATGTGTATGCTAGTTCCTTGGTGATTACTTGGGACCTTTTCAGCAACCAGATAGGATGAGTAAAATCCCACACCAACCAAACTGACCAATCATAGAGATATCAGCTCCAGCCTACAAGTACATACACATATTGTTACTATAGTGATAGTATCACACAATATAAACTGTGGGAGTGGGTTGGACTTTCCCAAACATTCTAGAAGGGGAAGCCACCTGTTGTGCTATATACTAATTAATTTCAGAATGGAAATATTAGAAAACACAAGTATTCTAAAAATAAATATACTATGTTGCCTAGCAATAGGGCTTTGATTTAAAAAGATACCTGCAGAGCTTCCATAAATGTCCTTGTACCGGATCGAGCAATAGTACCAAGATTGTTCACCAAATCAGCTTGGTCATACCAACACCAGTGTCGATAAAGTAGCGTGTTATCGTTCTTGTTTGGGATAATGCTAATCTCAAGTTCTTCTCAGATTCCAGAACTGTAGGATCAGTGAGACTTTGATAACGGATTTTGTCAGTGCCTGCAAAGGAAGATTGAATAGTAACTTTTATTAAAATTAATTTCTTACATCTGAGGAGTTTGGAGATACTTTCCCTCGAAAGATTTTTTGTTGGAATAGAACGTATTAATAATGGACATCATAAGAAAATTGAGCGATCTCAGCTTGAAAAGCGAAGGTTTCGACTTCGGTTTCGTCTTCCATAACGACAATTCTGAGCAGGATCAGCCATTCTGAACCGACAGACAGAGAAGAAAGATTTTAAAATCGTTTACTTGAAGGTATGAAAAGGAAAATATTGCCGCTACAAAATTCTTACTAGCGCGTTAGGAATGGCGTAAAATTTATACCTTGTGGTATAGAACTTCACCGTCTTGGAGGGAAAGCACGTGAAATGGAATCTTCGAGCTTAGAGTAAAGACACGTGGAAAGAAAACTTCTAGAAGATGATCTTACTTAACACAATAATCAAAACGATCACAGGATTCTGATCACTTTATGAGCTCACCCAAAGAGCTATGTAGTCACACCCCCTAACTTAATAGACTGAGAAGCGGCCTCCATCCAAAGGCAATGGCATCCACTCGAACAAACAGTATGGTCGCTTTCTGATCTTCGTATTGAGTTAAAAACAAAGAGGGAATATACAAAAACCTCAGAGATCATCGATACAGTAAACCTAGAGACTCCTTTGTTAGGGAAAGAGTTATCGAAGTACTCATATTACTGTTGTCTCTGTTAAAGATATGCAAGGGCTGTCAAATGGTTGCTGTTTAATTCAGGTCGTGAAACTGTAATTGCTATCCATTTCAGTTGGCAACTGAAAATGTAAGGATAACCATCCATTGTATTAAAGTAAGTACACTTGTGTACCACAACCCCACATCTATATATTAGCATTCTTTCAGTGGGTGTAGCATAACCACATATATGGGATATAAAACTGTGTTTATAAAGAGCCTATTGTATAAATCAAGCCCCTGACATTTACTAAGTCTCTTCACTCCCAGTGAGTACTGAGTACAATGGAAAATAGATGACACGCCTACATGCCCTATTTACATATAGATGTCTACATTCTTATTAAGATGTAGAATGTAGCTCTAGTGAATGCTGAACTTATACCTAAAATCTTTGAAATTTTTACAAATGTGAGACTAAACTAATCTTAGAGGGTGTTTGTTTTAGAGCATCATTCTAACTGTAGTTACTAACTATTTCCCTTTATTTATCTGCTTATCTTCATACCTCCCATCTTGCTCATCCAGTGTGACAGCACTCCTATCGTACTTCTTATACCTTTATACACCTGACGATCAATCTCTGTACTCGTAGATGTTGACATCTGGATCTATAGTGGGGTTTAATGGAGGACCCATTACAACTGATTAATCCTAACTAATCTAGTATGCTATCTACACAGTGATGTAAGTCAACATTAGTTTTATATAGTGAAGTGATATGTCTAGTACTTTACTAATGATAGCTAACCTACTAAATACTGATGTTTGCTAATCTAGAGTTTTGTTAATGGTACGCTTTCTAGGTCACTATGTAAATACTGATGTTTAATAGTCTAGAGTTTATTAAGGATAGGCTCTCCTAGGTCACTGTGGTAAGTCCTTGATGGTTGGACTGGTCTAGATGGATTATTAATGGTAGCTATCCTAGATCACTATTGGTAAGTACCTGCTAAAAAATTGACTGGTCTAGAGATTAAATTAAAGGGGGTGGTCAAAAAAACACTAGATTCACTGTGGTAAATATTGATTTAAATTTCACTAATCTAGAGTTTACTAATGGGGATAGCTATCATGGGATAGTACAAGCAGTAGAAACACTGATTTAGATATTCTGGTACTCTAATTATAGCACAAAGTTCTATTTCCTTTTCTCTATTATCGGACTACATAGCGTCACGAGTATCCTACTGATGTTACAAATGGTCAGAGGGTTACCTGAGGAAGTTGAAACCCCAATTTGTATCCTCACACATTAGTGGTAACCTTATGTATGGTCACAGAATATCAATATAAAACGTCATCTCTCCCACAACAAAATATTCCACTCACAAAGAACTAAAAAGATACCACTATACAATCTTATGCAACCTAGAAAAACAAGTGTCCCCTCGCGAGTTTATAGATGGCACATTGGTCCTGGCTCGATCAAAGGATTTGCTTTATCTCCGATACAGCGCATATATGCTGTAGCTAGTCAAGATGGCGTCCTTCGTGTGTATGACTAATCATAAGATGGAAAGTTGTCATGGATCCGTAAAAATTCGCAAAGTTATTTTGGATTCTTTACTCATGCGTTTGTTGGCGTCCTGATGGCCACAAACTCAACTGTGGATTCCGGCAGGAAGAGATGTATCGTGAGTGTGAGGTAATTTTATGAGAACTGGTGTTACCCGCAGGGGAAGGTAACATAAGTCTTATGTTGTAATGCAGTTTCATTTAATGCACAGAACTATCAGAAGCTAATGCCTCACACGTATTTACCATCTTATAAGATTGAGGGTTTACAATATAGAACTCTGACATACTGTCCAGAGTTGAAAAAAGTCAGCGAAGTAGTGTTTTTTTTAGAACGAGACTGAGTCATATCGATATATGATCTGTAGGACAAGATGGTGTTGTTGTGTTTCTGGAAGAACTATCGGGGATAACTGCCAGGTTTAAGGCAGAAACTTGCAAACAACAATGGGACGTACCAGATCACGAAAAAAATGGAATAGCCAAGCAAAGAAAAAGGAATTAAAAATAACTATTACAAAATGCAGAGGACGAGGAAGGATGATGACGAAGAGAAGCAGTACAAAAAATGAACACTGTGTGTTGAATGTAGGGAACAAACAAGTTCGTGGCAGTTTATGTACCGCCTGTGTCTACAGGTCACCCTCCTATCATGGGTAAGTCTCAAGTATGCTCAAAAAATCAATATGGGAGGAGTGCATATTAGGAGGTCATACACCATAAAGCTAAGGTGGAGTGACAATCGTAACAACTGATAAGAAAATAAATAGACAACGAAAAGAAACTGAAATCTAAAAAAAAAAAGCACGAAGGAATGGCGATGAGTGGGAATTAAAAAGTACGTTGTAAGTAGGGGGACCCGTAAATGTCTCAGAAAGGGTCATTGGTACGGGACATCCTCCGTGTTGTCTTCGACAGAGTTGTCACAAAAATACGAAGACAAGATAACTACAGAAGGGTAAGGGGTCTAACCGTCAGTAAATCGTTTGTCTCTGTCAAACAGGAAACGTGAAGAATTTTACCAGTGGCTCAATGTTTCATCACAACCACGAGGGTATGTAGGTGCTTTGAATCGCTGGTACAGTTAAAAATGAATATAGCTCCGAAAATGTCTGAAAAAATGTGATTGACCCTTGGTTTGTAAAAAGATCTGGTGGGGAAGATCAGAAAAGACCTGACTGATTTGACCTAAATTAGCATATAAAAAAAAAAAAAAAAGGGATTGTCTGTTAGTTGGCAACTGAGAGAATGGATATGATGTTCAGGTCTGGGAAAAACTCGAGCCTATACTATTGTCCAACACCACCGTGATAGTGATCTATATATCTGGTCAGCAATGATAGATACCCAAAAATCGCAGGGGTAAGACATTATAACTAGTATTAGATAATTCGGAAAAATTAGTTATCAAAATTTCTCTCTTCTCTCTCTCTCACCACACACACACACGGACAACACAACACTACAAATACAGCTCAATAGTCCAAGGACCTTAGTATCATCAGCTAGGTAAGCACCCGTCGAGTAAAAAGAAAAAGTTAATGATACTAAAAATATAACAGTAAAGTCTAAACTATTAATTAATATACCTAATATTATTAGATATTGTTTGGAAGTTATGTTGCTGCAATATGTTGGGAAAAAAAACAAACCAGATGAATTCATTTAGTTGTTACAAAAATTGAGTTCAAGTCACCTGTATGTCGAGACCTATTCTATTTTGTAGACAGGTCCAACGTTTAACTGATATCAGTCAAAATTATTGTTACTACAAAATAGAGGCAGCAATATCCAATGACAAAACCACCCAGTTTGTATACATTTAGTAAATAAGACTGCAAGTAAAGAGGATTAAAGACATGTCTCGAAACCTGTTACCTAGTTATAATGCGAGGGAGATATCATGACACTAAATGGAAATTGAGAGAAAGTAGTCGGATAATAACAAGTCCTTGACTAGAAATATAGCCTTTTCTTGTCAGAGGATACTTTATTATATATTCCTATTTGTTAAAAAATTATCATTATTGTCAAGATTTCTACTTCGACAAGACCGACCTGGAGTTGGTACCATACTCCTTTCTCACAAGGTTTGTATATCATTGAAACATCATTAACATGACTATAGTATGTTCAGAGTGGAATAATGTCCTCTATCCACAACTTAACTCATTGACATCAGACCGATTTTACTTATTCTGTTGTTTGTGAATTGTTGTTTAAGTAATTGCATGCATGAGTTAAGTTCCTCTATTAGTGTCTCTTTCACTAGTAATTATCACACGCTACATGTAAGCTTTAAAATGTTATACTTTATGAGACCTAGAGGTCAATTGTAAGGTGTTTGTAAACGATATTATGAGATTAGATTGGGCTGGAGAAAAGTGTACCTGTGTACATGTTTGATAATGATGCGTATTGTGGAGGATAGACATGTTATAATAGTTGTTTGTACCTTGTGATTATAACCTAAACTTAATGTTGATAACATGTCATAGGTTCTAGATACATGTCCCCGTCAAGATAGGTCATGTACATGGGGGTAGTTATATACATGTTTTAACATTCTTATAAGCGATTTTAATGTCAATTTGGTTCTCTTGTATAAAGGACCAGTCATAATTATTCTGTATTGAGGAACCTTTCCCTGTTATAGATAGGATTCTATTGTAACTAATGTTCCTTTATGCTACCATAATATTAGTACCATTATATTATTATGTGTAATAATTTTTATTCAATTTTGTGTTTTTATAGTCCTTCTAGTGACGATACCTTCTGTTAAGACTATACTGGAGCGTTTAGTAACAGTAGAGGTAGAGAAAGTAAGATGTTGTGTAGATTTAACTAACCATTATTATATAGAGAAAAAAAGTATTATTAAGGATTATATCAAGAAAACATGATATGATAACTAATGAATAGAGATATCTTCCTTTCTTCTCTAAGAAAACACCATACAAAACAATGCATTTGTATAATTATTCAGCTATTGGTGTAGACAACACATTAAGTATCATTTTCTATATCGCTTGGTTACTTCGGACTAAATTTTTATCGTTAAAGGGTTAACATTATTTTTGTCTCCTTTAATTTTTATAGATCGAGATTCCTGCATTGTTTTCGAGTTGTAATTAAACTTTCTACGAACACGTGAATGTTGATTTGAGGTACAAATGACATTACCTTATCATCATGACATGACTGAATGAAGTGAGGGAGAGAGAGGTTCAAAAATGGAGATTTCATGTAATGAGAGAAAGAGTCAAATGGGACAAGAAAATGAAGAAATGACATTTCGCATTTTTTTTTATCCGTACATTTTTCTTCATGTTATAGAAATGTAAACTTTATTATCATTGAAACCATGATTCTTAGTTTATTTATGGAATACATCCATTAGGGTAAATTATCGATGGTTATACAGTTTTTATAAAAAAAAGACACAATAAAAATAATACGGGGACCCCGAGGGCCGCGCGGGCCCCCCTGAGGGGGAGAGGGAGGGGGGGCGGGGGGGGGGACGCCAGCAGGGGAGGAATAAAAAAAAAATAAAAGAAAAAAAAAGAAAGAATAAAATAGTAAAAAAATAAAAGGGGGGGGAAATAGAAATTATAAAAAAAAAAAAAAAAAAAAATATAACAAAAAAAACAAAGAAAAAAACAAAAAACATATAATGTTAATGATAAAGATATATGTACAGTACCAGTCGATAACCTCTTTGGGTATAGGGTTCAATGGGACCCTTTTAAAGGCCATACACTATTAATACTTAATGTTTTGGGGTAAAACAGTATGTAAAGCTATGCGGGTGTTGACTTCCCCTTTGGTATCTATATCTACATATTATAATTAGTTTTATAATAGTGAATGGCAGTGTAATAGATAATAATAATAAGATATTGCTAATTTTAGTTTTACATTTGTCTGTGAAGGTTGACTGGCTTTAGTCCTTCATTTAATTATCATTGGAATTTATCTTAGTAGAGAGATTAGCAGTATGTGAAGAGTTAGAAAATGATTCCGTGTGGCTCATCTTGTTTATGCTCACTCACTCCACCAGGTATACATGTACATGTAGAGTATAATATCAATGTATTAATATTCTAGTATTGTGATGAACACAGCACTAGAAACACAACACGCACAAGTAACAGCTCTTCTTAAACCAGGTTCACACAACACGTAACATACTATAATAGAGACATATATTTTACATAATAGCAAAATATATAAATATCAGAATAGAGACCTTTTACCACATATAATTACACTGTAGAAGAGTTTTATCTGTTTCTATTTAGTTTTTTAGTCTTGACCTGTCTTTTATTTTTTTAAGAGCTAACAGAACAGGTTGTTCAATAGTTGGTCATAGAATTGTATTGCTGGAGGCCTATTATCATTGTGTGTGTGTTCTTTTGGTAAGCTATGATGCATACAAGTGCTGATGAATGCCTCTCTCTCTCTAGTCTTATCTAATGTCTCTCGTCTCTCTCCAATCTCTCTCTCTCTCTCTCTTATCTCTCTCTCTCTCTTATTTTCCTCTCCTCTCTCTCTCTCTTTCCCCCATCTCTCTTCGTCTCCTCTCTCCTCCTCACTTTCTCTCTCTCTGTCTCTCTCTCTTCTCAGTCTCAGTGCCGTGACTCTAGAGGTTGAGAACTTGTCTATACAACTCCTCCTTATAGAGAATTCCACAATGTATAGCAACTAATGCTCGTGTCATAGCTACATAATCACTTGAGAGATCATAGTTGCTGTTGTTATTAGTTAAGTGGATAGAACAATAGGTCATTACCAGAGAGTAATTCCTCTGTGTATCTTAGTTACTGAGATTAAAATATGAGTATCTCTCCCCCAACCAAGAGTACTAGGTATGAGTCATAATATGACATTGCAACTGCCCCTTATTTAATGCATTCAATTAAATGAGTTGGCAGTCTGATGAATACATAGCACTACCATTTTTTTTTTTTTTTTTTTTTTTTTTGTTTTTCCTATTTGTAGCTACCTTTTTAGATATGCAAATTCCAGTGGATGGTATGTTCTTACATTATAATCAATTAGTTTGTATAGCCACAACTGAAAAGTTGCTGATGTGGCAGTCTTGGCCAAAGGCATTGGCGAGTCAAGATATGAATAATGAATCTCATCACTTTGAGGCCCCTCTTACCTCTTCCTCTCCTCTCTCTCTCTCCTTCCTCCATCCCTCCCTCTCTCTCTCTTCGGTCTCTCTCTCTCATCTCTCTCGCTCCTCCATCTCTCTCTCCTCTCGTCTCCCTCTCTCTCTTCTCTCTCCTCTCTCTCTCTCCCGTCTCCTTCTTACTCCCTCCCTCCTCAGTTCAGGAACTCTCTCAAATTTTTGGTAGCTATGATACAGCTGGATCATGATCTTCATTTTGGGTTTGTGCTAATGGTTCCATCTACTACAGTGGTTAGCATTCATATATAACAGCCTACCATAGAACCTCTAGTGGCCTTTAAATAAAGGGCTTCCTCTATATTTGTAATGTATCACCATACTAATACTTTTCATTAGCTTCTGTTATTGAGAGTATTATTCATAATATAATTAAGACCATTTTGCTGCAGCTAAGATTTAACTATACATATACTCAATGTACATGTTCTAATACCTGAATTTGGTTTGTGAATATAAATTTTTTCAGAGTAATGTTTTGTGGTGATAAATTTTTTGGTAAGAGTGATGCAACATTGGTCAATGTGGTAATTGAAATCCTCAAATCATAACCTTCTCCAAAACTCTCAGTGTTATAGAGGATTGTTTTTATTAAATTTCTTGTTTGTTCATGTGTTTGTCTCTGTCTCTAAGATAGGGAGAAGTTTCCCTGTCCGTAAAAAGATAATGATCTTTTAGTGACTGAAATGTTTCACAGAATCCTTTCAGAGAGGCTAATAACAGCACTCAGCCTATTTATGCCAACTGCCATTGGTTGTGAGTTGGCTCACATAACTCATTCCAATACTTCACATACAATTATAGTACTGAAGAATCTCATTCCTATTTCTTAATTTAATCATAGGATAATGATAGTATGATCATAGATATGAGTATGTGTTATTAATCACAAGATAATAGGATATGACTGAGGATATGTCCTGTAATCATAAGGTAATAATAGGTAATGACGGAAGATATTGTGGTCACTTAGTCACAAGGGGAGGTTTACTGAGGATATATGTCATGGACTCATAATGTCATAATAGTATATGACTGAAGATATGTGTTCATGTAAGCACAAGGTAATAATAGGGTATGACTGCGTATATATGTTCCAGTAGACACACGTTCATAATAGGGTATGACTGATTATATTGTCAGTAGTCCAATGTAATAATCGGGTTATCCTGAGGATATAATGTCAAGTAGTCACCCGGTAATAAAAGGGTATTCCTGAGGAATATATGTCAACGTAGTCCACAAGGTAATAATAGGATTTGACTGATAATATCTTCAAGTATCCACCACGGTAATAATAGGGTATCTGAGGATTAAGCCAATAGTCACAAGGTAAATATATGATTGACTGAGGATATATGTCAAGTATTCACAAGGTAATAATAATTTGTTGCCTGAGGATATATGCCAAGTAGTCACAAGGTAAATACTAAGGGTATGCTGAGTATATATGAATCCAAGTAGGTCATCAGGTATAAATAGGATATGACTGAGGATATATTCACATGTAGTCACAAGGGGGTATTACTGAGGATCTATGTCATGTAATCATAGGATTATCATTGAATATCATGGGATATTCCAACAAACCTGGTCCACACCAATATACCATAAAGTATATTATCATCATTGTATGTGTACATATTATTGTAAGCGTTTGGTATCTAAACCTGTCCACCATTAAGATCATGTGATAGGTATCATGTGGACTTTGATTCTTTGCCAGTCACTGAAGCCGACTAAACAAGACTATTAAGATTAATAGTTACACCTGAGATATTCCCATATGCTGGAAATCTCTATGTAGCAGGTGCTTACTTTGTTGATCTAACCCTTAGACGATTTTAAGGTTTTAAATTCTTTGTTCATCACTGCTTCCGACTCATACATTCTCTGATGTTTTTACATTTGCCCCTAGGCAATAGCGCTGTAGTATTGTGTGTAATTGGCGACCTGAACAGATGTTTCTTGGCGTAATTTGGTATTTAACTAGTCTTATAGTTTAAAATGATTGGTCTTAATTTCGTCTTTGTTTGATTTTTATGTTTATATGCTTCACATAGTTGCTAAATAGGGTGAAACTATCTTTTCACTGATAGCACACATAACTTAAATAGATTTATCACCAATGACCATAAGAATGTATTTTTACATAATATGTAATATACTGTATGTATGTTATTATCAGGTAAACAGTATCTTACAGATCCCATCAACATAGTGGTACTACCTACAATGTATAGATGTTGAAAAGGGGGGGGGGGAAGGGGGGCTGCTTAAACTTCATCCTCCCCTCCTACTACAACTATATTGTAACAAAAAATATTAAATAAAACCCCAACATGTACATATATATACTGACTTTCTTTTAGATGCTGTCAACTTTGATGGAACTGCATATGGGTACCTCCGAGGTGTAGTCAGATTGATTGTACGACTCCTGAAAATATTGGCCACACTCCTCAATTATTTCAAAGTTATAATTGTTCACCCAACCCAGGTATTCTAAAGTTGTACTAGGGAGAAGCATCTCGTCTCAGTAGTGGAGTCACTTCGATGTATATGGACATTATTTCTTTCTCAGTTGAATATACAGTTAGGTAGTACCAATCAGCGCATACATAAAGTATATTCCATATCTACATATGTTATACTGTTGCCTTGTAAAGAGTGTGTTGTGTTCAGATAGCCTTTTGTATTGTGTTACGTAGGTTTCTAATTATGCATTCCAAATGATAAGGGTTTTCGCTAATTTACTCATGTACTGCATTTTACCATCCTAATATATTAAATTCATTCACTGTTTTGTTGCTGTATGCATTGTTTTGTGTGCCAATCTTGACTATACCATGTCTGCCCCTGTAATTATAACTATAATGATATACATTATAGAATTTAATTTACAATTTTGGTCCATGCTGGCCAAGATTTTTTGGTTTCTATTTTTTAGTCTGCGCTGAGAATCATTTGCGAACGTTGACGGTGACCAGATTTCGTGGACGTATCTCTACTCAACCTGGCTCCACTTCCTATATCATCGTTTAAATGTGTTATCAATTGAAGGGGCCTCACTCTTGTTTTATCCGTAAACTCTATCGGTAAGTTTATATGTTAATATTTATAATCAAAAATTTTATATATCCATTCCCTGACTATACATTAACATTTATCCATTAATTTTACAAGTTATCTTTTGCTATGACTATCCATTTTTCATTCACTCCATTCCTCTAAGGTCCATTTGGTGAAGGTATGAGGACATCTTTGTACCAAAGAGTGTTTTCCCGATCAAACTACTATATTTGTTCGTCTCTCCTCAACAGATGACAGTGTCCGACAGCAAAGTAGAGCAGTCCCTATTAATAGACCCTGTTTTTAGGGTAGCTATTTTTTAGTGTCATTAGTTATATCGTCCTATGTAAATGTCTGAAAGTGCAACTGCTATTCAAGTGTTGTAGTCATGATACCACTTTCCTTAAGCTAATTTGCCTGTGTGAGCCACATGCCATTGGATTATATATATGAAGAAGACCTATAAAGGAATAGTGTTGTTTTGTAACCAATTCCTTAGTTCTATAACCTGTGTGTGTGTGGTCTTATATAGTTTTGTTCTTTGTCTTGTTTGACAATATAAATTCATTGAAGAATATTACATTATTTCTTGAAGAATTCCATTATACAAATTGATTGTCCTCGTTCGTCATTGTCTGTGACACACTATGGATTACATGCCTTGTACTGGTTGCTATGTCAACATTATTTTCGTTAGCTTATATGAATCCTTTGATCATGTCGCGTTTGACGTGCAGCGTGTGAACATCTTCTTCCAATGTTTTGAACGGAACTCTGACAATACCAATTGCCATGAGCATTAAAAACAAGCCTTTCTTGTAGCAAATTCTGGTATTTTGGGTATATAATATCCTTTGGTTTCCAAGATTTGGGTATATTAATTTATATGTTCCTGTTCAAAGCTCTATGTAGTTTAATGGTCTCTCTCTCTTCACACACACGCACGACAAACACTCACTAACTCTCACATCTCTCTCTCCTCTCTCTCTCTTTCTTCTCTCTTTCTCTGTCTGTCTGTCTGTCTGTCTCTCTCAGAGTATGTGAGATTACTTTCAGTTGATGATAGGTTATATATAGTACATATTGTGTACATGAATGTGCGGCCTATTAACTAGAGTTGGTATGAGATCAATACGATTTATCTTCACAGGACATGTCATATGGTCGTACCGGTAAGGTCCATTTTTTCTATTATTCTGTGAATATACTACCTTTTTAATGTTGGTGGGTAATTTCTATGATGTCCAAAGCACTGATTTTATAAGTGATTTCTAGTCAGTATTGTTGATATAATTTTAACAGAACTGATATCACTGTCAGGTTGACTCCCTCCAGTCTGAAAGATTGAGGAAATTGGAAATGTGGATATATTATCTCATATATTTATGTGCAGTATAATATTTACTGTACCAATACATGTACCCTAAGATTAACACATTATTTCCTTAGTGGTTTTGTACTTCCTTGAAAGAGTTCCTGGTCTTTGTTCCCAAGCTATGTTCTCATTCTCTGAGGTTAAAATTTTAGTTCTGCTACACTCTCATGCAGTTTACTGTAAAAAACCATAGTGATGATGTAATAATACTAATATTAATTGTTTATGTCATTATAATGATACCCACCATTTGGTGGTAAACCACTCTCTACTTTGAAGTATGTACTTAGCATAAAATCACAAGAAATAAGGTTAGGACTTATCATAGACAAACCTCTAGTCCTGATCTTTATCACACAATTGGAATTATGAAGATTTATCTTTTCCCACAGAATATTGTTCCTATAAATTAGTAAAGTATCATTATACATCACCAGAGTAATAGCCTCTTGTTTAATTAGTGGTTTTATTTCCTTGGATTGGGTTATAAATTAATGTTTTTTTGCCAACTAATCAATTATATGGTACAATGTCCAAAAAACAATTATAATATTGTTGTGTTTAATGTGGTTTAGCTCCTTAGAAACAATAATATTGATGACACATGGTTATATAAAGATTATTGTGACTATTTCTCTGTCACACACCTTACATACATCTTATTGTTACTATTGATGTATCGTATTTTACTTGTCTCTTGTTTGTATCTGCTGTTTTTTTTATTCTCACTTTTTCTTGTCCTGCTACCATTATTGTCATACCTTTGCTCCTAAATTACTTTGTTTACATTGCAAGTAACTAGTGAGAATACTTATTCCTTCTTTAGTTATGGGACTTGACACCGCTCTGAATTGTTCCATAAAATCAAATGGTTACACACACACACCACACCACACACACCCACACACACCCCACACACTCCAGCACCACTGCATGCACATAGTGTGTCGTTTACTACACATATTTAAAAAATGAAATTTCTTAAATTTTTTATATAAATTAAGTTTAAATTTTAGCATAATAGTATTCAATTAGTGCTTCTCATGGAGATTACTCTAAAATTAACATTTTATATTCTGATTTTAGCATTCTGTACACAAACTCTCACCAACAAGAATTACTTCAACTCTTAAAGAATTGTGATTTGGCTGGTGCTTCTCGTTTCCAGCAGTGCCATGTCATCACGCACACCCTCTCCTCTCCCTCACTGATGAGTATCATGTGTCCCGCTATAAACCAGTCACAACTGTCAGTCATACAGGACCCCTATCAGTACTCCCCTAATGAACCATATAAGTGGATCAGAGTCTCATTTTAATGTACCCCTGTCCCCCCATCATCCTACTGATTTATAATGCCAAATCGTTTGATGCGGGCGTCTGGAGTTTTCAGTGTTCTATGATGTCATTATCAGGGGGTGACCCGAGATTTCTGATGCTAATGAGACTAACGAAGCATATACCACCCCCACTCATCACTTAATGACACCACAACTGATATCTCACAAACCAAAAGATACTCCTGACCAGGCTATTTTTTAACCGATATACCATAGCAATGTCTGTACCTTTCTCGTCTATGATCCTTTCTCATCATTCTCCTCCCATATCACCTCCTCCATCAGCGATACAAGACCAGGTAGTTAGCTTAGATAACAGATCTCAGGAGATGGATATGCTAGTAATCCGACGGGTTCAATCCGACACTAAGACCTCCAAATCACGTTTTGTATCACCACTCATACTAGCGAAACTTTATCAACACTTCGGCAGTGAGTCTAGACTCTTCCTCTAGTGCTATTGGTAGTCAGAGTGTTAGCTCAATGGATTCTGATGTTACTCTTACACCTGGGACTAGTAGACCATCCCAGTAGCTCCTCCCCAGATCGAGTATCGTCTGTATGTACTATATCTGATGACTTGTCATCATAACTTTGTGGGTGTTGTTAAAAATTTATTTCTGTGTTTTTGACTGTTCCATTAATGATTGAATCACTGATTATATCACCAATGTGTGTTTCTGTACATTTTTTAATTGTCATTTGTACGTTAAAATTATATTAATATTATAAGTGTTGAAGCCAGATAGGTGTTGATTAGTGGTCATAAAAGCTCGCGTCTGAGTCTTGTTCCCTGCAACTCTTTTTTTAAAAAAAGTGAAGCAGTTCTGCCAATAGACCCAACCAGTATGTCAAATCTTGTATTGGTACTCACGGTAATATGGTTGTTGTTAGCTTCATTCTATGCCCATGAATTCATCGATCCGAATTGTAATGAAGTAGTTAGCGAAGACGAAAGGGTAGAACGCATCAGATCCGCCATTCTCGGCAGACTGAACCTGACGTTCCTCCAAGAATCCTGCATTTCCTCCGAATATTTCGTCGTCAAAGATGGCAGACTTCAACGCAGTCCAGGAGGTGAATAGGATATTAAGAGCAACGAGGAAACCATGCACAGAGCCAATGGCATTTTCCACCACCAAACGTGTCTCTCTTTTCCAAAAAAAGTACCTTATTACTATAGTAAGTGAACTATACAATAGTTTGTGTAGCAAGCTAAATTTATTTCAATTCTTTAATTTTTATCCATTTTTCTATAGACTATAGATCCAACAATGCTGGGGAAAGAGAGTCCTTTTAGCTATTCTTGTGCACCTCTTCCAATTGAACCATTTTCATATCGGTTTCATGTTCCCTATAAACCTGACCTCTGATGACCGTACTTTCATGTCTAGTGAACTTATGCTATTAAAAAGGCTGCAAATTTGGACGAAATCAACTGACAGAGACAGAAACAATACAAGTTAACTTTGTATATAAAGCACATTATTATAGTAGCTATGGCATAGATTGTGAAGAAGAAGGCAGGTTGTTAAACAAAAATTGTAAATGCTGAGCCAGGCTATGTTTCTTTTGATACAACTTCTGCTGTGACTAAGTGGATAGAAATGAATTACAATCACGAGGTTGGGGAAATTAAATTTTGAGGTAATTATTCGCCCTCCAATTTTATTTCTCCACAAACAAGCCTCTAGCACCAGTTATAGACTTTGATTTATCACTCATACAACTGCACATTTTGTTGTGGTATGGCTCACCACAGGCAAATGTTAGATATGTCAACATCAAGTAGAGAAGACGTCAGTCTCAAGTAACTCGATTAGATAAAAAGTTTTGTTTTTAGTGCTCCAAAAAAAAAAAAGATGCTGCGTTCGTGAACTTACTATCAATTTTGCTAAAGATCTAGGTTATACATGGATAGTGGAACCAAAAGAATATCAAGCAAACTACTGTCTTGGTTTTGTGCCCAGCATTTTGGCCCACAATATCTATGTCAACTGATTTTCTACGTAAATATCGAGAACAAAATCCTGGCTTTTGCTGTCAAGCCTTGTTTGTGGATCTGAAAAACTAAGTGCTTTGTCTGTTTTTGATTGATATGGGTGGTGAGTCTGATCCCATGATTGAGAGTTTACCCCTGACATGGTTCTTGAATCATGTATCTGTAGATAATATAGTGATTATTATTGATATATAATATTATACTGTTTTCATATCAATTTATTAATAATTAAGAATATTGTAAAAATTAATCAATTTTATTAATACGAAACGTTTTGCGCCTTTAATTTTAACCCTTTTCATTCTATTATGAAACTAAATGAATATGGCCGAGACACTTTGAAAACTTGTGGAGGTTTGTACTCACTATATCAACTATAATGTACATATATTTCACTTATTAGAGCCCGTTGTTCCTGGACTAGCTCTTCCCAAAAGCGTTTGAAGATCTAGAAAAGCAACTTGAATCTGTAGCTAGCCTCTGTAAATTAAAGGTTCACACGAGGCCCAGACTACAGGCTGTTACTAGTATGTAATGAACTAACAACGTCTTCTCAGGCTATCATTTATTGTCAGTTGTATTACTAGCTGTAGTAATTATGTAATATGTGTAATTAAGTGTCTGGTGGTCTTGACACAGGAAGATTACACATGCACTTTGTCATGGTGTAATTAATGTTTTGATTGAAGGGGTTGGAGATTTGTATCATACAATACACAGTGAAGTCTATTTCTGTTGAATATCTAGTCATAATATTACCTATATGGCAAATATCTAGGACTCTTCATAAAATTAGGGGCTTACCATTAATATATGTATTTATGAGTAATTAGGAATTGAATGTATTTTCTCATTATTTAAATGTTTGTAGAGAATGGTATTCTTGCTAGTCGTATTGAAATACTTACACGATATCAAGATGAATGTATAAAGAAATTTGGTAAGTCACTTTAAGCAGTACTTGTATCAAGTATTTTAATGAAGAACAGTCAATCCCTTCTTATTGATAGCTGTGGTCAATCTCCTTATATATGTATGTAGTAGTAGTAGTTAGTGGCTTCTGTATGATGACCACTGGATTCTTTCTCTCTTAGTGTAGTCACTTACTAAGTGCTATGATATATATATCTATGGTTAACAATAGTTAATAAATATTCTATTTTTTTCAGAGAAGCGGCTCCGTGGGTTTGAGACAGAACAAAAGTGACTCATAAATAATTTTAAAAATTTAAGAAAAAGGCAATATAGTGAGTTGTGTTATGTGGTCTAACAGTTTGTACAAGTCAGTTTGTTTTGTCTTTTGTCAATACTGCAAATCAATTCTAGACAGTACTGAAGGTCTTACTGACCATGTGTATTTAGATTACTAATGACTTAGTGTGAACAGTAGCTGAGTGTTTTATGGTTCTGGGCTTCTTGTGGTATTGATGTGATTTTTCTCCTGTATCTTGTTCCTTAATTATTTGATTAGTACATTTGTTATAATTAGTTGTCATTAGAGAGTATTTATAGGGCTCTCCTCTCTCTCTCCTCTCTCTCTCTCTCTCCCTCTCTCTCTCTCTCTCTCTCTCTCTCTCTCAGATTATGAGAAAATAAGAAGTCTAAAGACAAAGAATGGTGGAAATAGATGTCTCATCCATCTGATTATGAGTCTATTAGTGGACTCTCTAGGGTAAGTAGATAATACTCCTTTTATTTACTTGTAATTATCTCCTTATATGTGTGTGTATGTAGATATCTGGTAATCCTAACTTGGAGTTTATGCTGCGTCTTAATCAGTTACTATTGACTTTTGTAAAAGACCCTTATACTAATGAGTAAATGGATGGATGGATGGGATAGATGGACAGATAGAAATAGGTATATATACTGATGAATGGATGGATATATATATAATATATATATATATATATATAGAATGGATGGATGGACAGATGAAAGAGTGGAGAGAGAAATGAAGACATTTAAAACGTTCTCTTTTCAGACTGCTTTGCCTCCCATGGGTAATGAAGAGAGAGCTGAGGTTAGTCAATAATTAAGTAATTAGTGTCCAATCATGTTATGACTACACATTAGACCATAGTTTATATAACAAGCCCACACCTGCAGACTTTGACTGTAATTATGTTATATGGGAATATCCATGTATTTCCACATGCACACATTATTTTAATGTATAAACTGTACATTGGATTATAAGTACATATGTTTATAGTTGTCTAGTTGGCTTCACTGTATAATTTAAGATATTTCATATAATAAGTCAACACAAGTGGCGACTTCAACTATCATTAAAGCGGAGGTTAATAGAATATTTGAAGAATTTAAATTGTATAATTTGTCTTTATTTCTGTTTAGGTTCTAGTCAACATTTTGTATTATATTTTTTCATGCTTCCTTATTTTTTTCTTATCTCTTTCTCTCTCATTCACAGACAAACTTGTATTCCTGGTTCTGGTGAAGTAGATGCTATATTAAAATACTTTCACAAGTATGAAGTAATTAATTGTTAACTATAATAAAGTACTTCCTGTTAATAAACTACTTGGCCACGCCTAGTTCAATATGCATGCTAGTCCCTCGAAAAGAGTATTAAAAGTTGAAAATACTTTTAAAAATGAGAAAAAAACTTCAAAGGCAAAAAATAGTGTATTCTTTCATAAAAAAAGAGGCTTGAAGAAAAGCAGTCAGAAAGAGATTTGCTAATAATATTACTCTTGAAAGAGCTAGAGTTATGTTTTAAAAACAGTATGTTGAAAATGTTGAGACCTGTAAGAGCTAGTAGGAGTGCTAGATCATCGTAAAACTATGCCAATATCCTGAGGCTAAAAAAGCAGCTGTTAAAACAAGATATTATGCTAATAGAGAATGGATTTTTATTTAAGAGAGCAATATGCACTGAAGGCAGAGGCTGCTAGAACACAGTATGTACTAGTGTGTTACTTAAACAAGGAAATGGATTGGTAATGTCCTTATTGAGAAGACTGCTAGATTTGTTTGTCTTAGGGTGTTAAACATTGAAGTAACTGACAAATACAGTGCTTTTGAACATTGTCAGTCTATTTCTTTAGTATATTAAGTATGGCAGAAGTTGCTATTGGACATTGTCAGTCTATTTCCTTAGTTTATTAAATATGGCAGAAGTTTGCTATTGGACATTGTCAGTCTATTTCCTTGTTTTATTAAGTATGGCAGAAGTTGCTATTGGGACATTGTCTGTCTATTTCCTTAGTTTATTAGTATGGCAGAAAGTTGCTATTGGACATTATCAGTCTATTTCCTTAGTATATTAAATATGGCACATGTAAATGAAAACATGTTAGAAATTAATAAGAATATTTCACTATGAACCAGTTCTTGAGACAGTCTTGCATTAACGTCTGTAAAGAAAAATAACATTTAATATTTATAATTAGGAGAATATGAGGATAATGTCTTTATGATTTGTTGTGTTGATAGGAAACAAAGGATGGTCCTGATGGTGAGACAGAGACCACTCCTGGCTCTCCGAAAGACGACAAAGGTACTCTTTAGACTACTACTGTATACTGGAACAAACTTATCAAATATAACTATTATTGTCTCATCTCTCTCAGATGGTACTACATCTACTGAAGATGTGTCCCCTAATAAAGCTATCAAGACATCAGTGACAAATCCTAATCATCTGCTCTACCATCTTACATGTTAACTCCAGTATCTACAATGGGGCACGCCCACTATTACACTAGAAGGTGAACCAGTTTGGACCATCCTCACAAGTTACTAAAACCTGCATCATCGGGACTCTGATACTATCACTCCTACTTCTCGTCCAAGTTCTGTTAGAGTCACTAAGATAGACACTCGTAGTGGACCATCAGCATTACTTCAACTTATCCCCTGATGGAACTGGAGGTATGACTACATCATCACACCAACTTTACCATCAACAACTCCTAAACCACAGGTATTAGCAATATTTAAATAAAATCATTGACTCTTTAAATGTCTCCTTTTTCTTTTTAGATGGTATTACCCCAAGTTCCACTGCTACAGCCTATACTAATCTCCTCTCGTCAGCTAACTCCTCCTTTCCCACGGCTTCTCCAGCTGCACTTCATATGGCACTGCTCATGCAATCACAACAATTCGAGCTCTAACAGCTGCTGTTACTGCTGGACAGAACAATGCTGCAGCATCAGGAACTGGATCATCTGCACCAACTCCTCCTAGTTCAGGGATATCAACTGTTTTTAGCCACACCTCTCCCTCCTTCTCTTTCATCAACATCATCATTCACTACAAACACGTACCTCTCCTACTACAGGAAGTGGTACCAAACGTGAGAGTACTTCCTCTACTAGTTCCTCTAAGAGATCTAAACTGTCTACTAGAAGATCAGCTGGTAATGAATGAAGACCTGATGACCATATCTAGACTGGATATCTCACTATAAGACAGCTTTGTAATCATTTTAGTATGTACTCTTTTGAATATTGTTACTGTATTCAATTATTATCAATTTATCAGTTGAATTTTGAGTTAGTAAAATACAAAATAACAAATACTACTATTAAGTAATATAGTAATGTGGTTATTATAAGTGAGTTTAACAGTATTATGTATTGTGCTATCATATGTACAAGATATTAATGTTACTATAAGTTATTGACTTAGTTGGTTCATTATTTCATTACCAATATCTTTAAGGGACTTGTCCTTTTTTGGTTTTGAAGAAACTTAGAAATCTTTATTAGAAATTGGACAGGATTACTGTCAGCATCTATTTGTCTCTGAAGCTCTTCAACTATTGTATCAGCTTTATCATATGCTGTACCACTCATACCTTTAATGTCTTTCCTGATACTTGGAGCTATCAGTTTGTCAGAATTGAGTCTATTAGCAACACGAAGAGGATCAGCTTCATGGCATCACAAAGTTTTGCAGATTGTTTTCGAAATATTTCAGATGGATCCTCATTACTAGTAATGAAATTTATAAGTGTATTGTGGTTTACATTTTATATACTTACCAATAGGTTGAAAACTCAGCCCCAGCTGATGTTACTGACCTCTGTCTATGTAAGGATTAAAAAGTTATTTAAACACCAAATGAAATTATTATACCATTAGCTACTGAGTCACTGAGAGATCTGACAATACATATCTTCTTAATATTTGCTTCAACTCCTTTCAATGGTACACTATATTTTATTCTTTTAACAGTACTTGGACTGTGATCTACAGATATTGTTATAAGTGTAGAGGGAAAGATGGAGCGGAGATTGAGCACCAAATTTTTGTCCACATCATTTTTTTGATACCTATATCATCGAGTAAAGAGCATCAACAGAAGACTATATTCCTAACCAATGATGGGATACTGTGTGGACTAATACTCCATCCATCATATGGATGTTTCTTTGTTCTTCTTCAAGAACTAGTTCAATAAAACCATTAACATCATTGAAAGTGAAAGAAATATGATTATCTCTCTCAACCTTTTCTGGGAGAACGTCTTAATGTACTAGTAAAGAAATGACAGTCAATTAATTAATTAACCAATAACATAATTACCTCAAGTAGACCATTTAAATGTTTAGCAACCATAAATCTCATTAACCATTCATTATCATGATGTTTTAACTTCATATACTACCTGACCTACATACATGTTATCAGGAGATTGAACTACCAACAGGAGATTGATCTACAGTTATAAAAGTAATCTCAACATGAAGCTCAATAAAGCAGTATTGATACCTTGTACCTGGATTAGTTTACTGGATATTGGATTTTAGGTGTAGCAAGAGAGATTGTGGAGAGAGTTCTAAACCAGGTGTGGGTGTCTCTTTCATTAAAGTAACTTGATCATTTGATGATGAAGAGAGTGATGAAATTTGAATGTCTGAATTAATAATATTAATAACAAAGTATTCATATATATACCTTACCTTCTGTTAGATTGATTAATTGAGCTTTGTTTGTAAAGTCTGTGTCACAGGACCATCTGTGTTGTTTCATAATCATCAGATGATATAATGATTTCTTGTGACTTAGATACAGATGGTTGACTGGTAATAACTGTTGACGTGATATCAGATGATGTATTATCAGAGCTCATAACATCCCAATTGACAAAAAAGTGATTTAATGATGCCAATAACAAAAATGGGACAAGGAGATACTGCCATATTGGTTGCCAGGATAGAACTGTCCTCCTTTTAATAGTTGAAACTGGTAAGGAAGTACAGGTTGTTTGGAAGAAGCAATAACAAAGCTCAGATAAGTAGTATGATCTTGAGTGACTAGATGTGCACAGTGTTGGATCTCTATTTGACTGGTTTAAGTAGTGCTTAGCAATAGAGACAGTGTATATATACTAAGAGATTCTGTTCCTTTAGGAAATGTAAACTGTCCTCCAATCATGCTGTAACAGACATTTTGCAGATCTCTGATAAGGCAAAGTTCCTTGTGGAACCCTAACTCTTAGACCATATTCCTCCCAGTTAAAAGATTGAGGAGAGTCTCCTTGAATTAGGAACAAATTCTTGTCTCCTACATGCACACCACGTAGTGTATCTGTAACATTATCAAATACAATGAAGAGGATATGTTATAGTATTTACCAGTAAGATAGTCAAATTGGACTGATTTTCCAATAATTCTGTTGACTCTGTCTGTATCTCCTTCTCAATCATAGATAGTTCTAAAGTAGAAAGAGATTGTTATATATAAGATAACACAAGTACATATATTTTAACAGCATATTAACAGTACATTGTAACTATAAAGACATAATTTTCAACATTCTAATTACTTATAAACTACTATTTTTCATTTTGTTTGACAATGAATTTTAATTTTTCTATTTCTTTTGTTTTCAATTCTTTCTCATTTCAAGTTTTATTCTCATTCTTCTATTTCTTCTTGTTTCTCTTTCAATATCTGTTGGACTAACATTTATATACTTCATATTTTGTAATATCATAATTATATACTAACAATATATAAAAATTACATATTCTCAATGTATTTATGCACAATAATAACATGATTATTCATTTACTTACTGTTATTCTGATAGTCGTGTATCTGTGGCATCAGCAGACACTTCACTCATATCAATCATTTGATGAAACCTAATTAATTAATATACACACATTAATAGTCAGTTGCTCAAGGTATACATCAGGATATTAGTTTTATAAAACAGTGACTTCTATATGTTATGGTACTAAGTTTTCCTTTGATCTAAACAACATACCATGGATTAAGTCCTTCCTTCCAATAGACATTAGTCCTCCTCAAGATTTTGTAACTGTCCTCCCTCCATACTCCATTTCTCTAGAAGTTGTCTCATGTACTTTGTAGAGTCTCCTGGTATAGATTTTATTGATGATAGTATAGACTGATCTACACGCAGTGATACTCCTAACTCTTCCCAATTATCTTGTATTGGTTGAAGAACTACCTCCAGTTTGGAGAGATACTGGGAAATATCTATTATATATTGTGAAATGGTGTTACAGTATAGTATGCAGCATTTAACTAACCTAACTGGACTACAGGCTTCATAGCATGACTATATTTGGTTTTACACTGTAGTAATTCCTCTTTGCCACTTGACAATTCCTTTGTAGAGTTTCTATCTCACGACTTTTAGCAGACAACATTTTTTCCTGCATTTCAGATTTTGTTGTGACTGTTTTTAAAACCTATATAGTTCTGAAAATGATATGTTCTAAAAAATAATCTGTTTCTTACTATTTTCAAGCTCCAATATTTTTCATATCCTTGTTTTTAATCTTCCTTTAGTGATTGTTGTTCTATAATAAGAAAAAAAACACTAAGGTACTGAACAGATGTCTCTTATAATATGATCACAAATAATTTATATAGTTTTTGTTGAATTTTAGTGCTGAGATAGTAAAACTGAGTAGCTACTGAAAAGCTTAACATAGTACACTAATATATAGAAAATATAGTAATCACTAATATATAGTAATATAGTAATACCTAATATATAGTAATATAGTAATACACTAATATATAGTAATATACTAATACATAGTAATACACTAATATATAGTAATACACTAATACATATATGGTTCTGAAAATGATATGTTATAAGAATAGTCTCGTTTCTTACTGTCTTCAAGCTCCATTATTTTTTTTCATATCTTTTGTGTTTTAATTTCTTCCTTTAGTGATGTGTTCTATAATTAGAAAAAAACCTAAGCTACTGGGAACACGTGTCTCTTAAATAATGAATCACACAAATGATTAGTTATTTTGTTGAATTTTATTACTGAGATAGTAAAAACTGAGTAGCTACAGAAATATAGTATACTAACATATATTAATACACTAATATATATTAATACTTAATATATAGTAGTAGACTAATAGGGAAATTGTATAAACTCTAACAACTTCTTTTATGCTTTTTGTTAATCAAGTCAACTTACCCTAAACTTGCCTATAAATGGCTAAATTTTTATTAATTTGTAATAATTTATAAACAAAGGATATTATTTTCTACATAAATCAACTAATAATGAATAAGTTTGTATTAATAATTTAGTTCTCTTTGATCTACTTACTACTTTCTTTATCTTTTTTTTCCTTTACTCCTTGAACTTAAACTCACGTTCATGCTTCTCATTCTCTTCCTTGTTCTTCATTACTTAAATCTTGTCTACCTATAAAAATATTAATAGTATACACTATACACTATATGTTATTGACTGTCAAATGTGTTTATATACATGTAAGTAAAAAAACCAAGAAAATGATGATTTATGAATTAGTTATTTAAATAAATGCTGCAAAAATAGAATAGGACTAGTTTTTACCCAATTCCGAAGATTGGAAAGCTGCTCAAAGATATTGTGCTTAAATACCAAAAGCTTACAAGCTTCAACTGGTCATTCCAAGAACTACATGTAAATGTATAATAGGATTGTTTCTGATATTTATCATTAATTTGAACATTGAATGCATGAGGTTTCAATTTCATGATATACTTCTCATTGTATATAGTTGGTGTTTAATGATTGTTTAACAGTGACATAGTTAATTGTAACAATTATCATAATATCCATTAATGGACATACTTACTAACATGAAGTCTAGCAACAACTAACAATGAAGATTAATTCTAAATACCTTGCGATGAGATTTGATTTACTGAAATCCCATAATTATCCTCAGTGTGTAAAACAACATCTGCTCTTTTCATCTTAATGAGTACATCTGCAAATGCTGTCCAAGTAAGTGAAGGATTAGTAGATAAGAGATGTTCAAAGAATTCTAGACGACTCTTCTCCATATCCCTGTGGTCAAATTCGTCTAACACTGAGGATGGTACATTGAAAAGAGTACCCAGCAAGTAGAAATCCAGGTTAGATGGAAGTAGGAACATCATATCTTCAATTGTTAGCTCACCTATTATAAATTAAAATAATGACACTTAACTATATAACAAATAGTGAATTAATATAGATACGACACTATTGTCTACTATTATATTGGACATAAACAATGAAAAAGGAGTGATAATTACCCCACTAAATAAATTTTATTCTCATTGGCTTAGATACAAATACAGGAGGTGATTGACTACAATAGGCAGCACAAGCAAGCCCACTCTGGTGTGTTCTATCTGTTGTTTGTTTGAGATATTTTCTCTATATTTTCATATATTCCATTTTAAGACAAGCTATCAATATATTATGTGCTCAATTTGTAAGATTTGTAGAATAATATTTACAACAAATATGTATAGTCAAGAGAAACAAATGAAAGATGAGAATAAAGACTGTAGTAAGATACAATGGCTATAAAGAGAACAAAGAAAGACAAACATAGCTACAGTTCACATAAGGAGCCATTAGGACATGTACTGTGGTTATCGTCTCTTTGCTCATGCTTATCTGATAATGTCCTATAATCACCTAGTAAATATATGAAGAAAGGCTTGTGTAGTACTTAGTGGTATGGGCTTCCTTCATTTGTACTTGTTATTGTAATTGTGTTAAACACTTTGTAATAACTTATATGAGCTTTTTCTCAAGAGGTTATACTAAACATCCAGAATTTATTTGCCTTCTGAAGGATTCACTTGAGAAATAAGTATAGGATTAAACATTCTGTAGTCATCACTTTGATTAATAGACACTGTATGGATTGAAATATCAACTATAATTTTACTTCATATATACTTTCTTATTTATTTATTGCTTCCACATAAATAAGCTAGCAATATATTTTATTTCTATTTGTACATTTACAACAAATATGTATAGTCAAGAGAGACAATGAAAGACAGTACTAGCATAACAAGCTACAAAGAGAGAAGACAAACATAGGTACAGTTCATGAGAGCTCATTAGCATAGTGTATTGGTGATATCCTTCCTTGCTTATGCATAGCTCATGATGTCATATATTCACCTAACGGAATAGATGAATTGGATTATGTGGTACTTAGTGTATAATCAGTAACACCTTAACTAGTACTACAATTAATTAAGGTAACTGTATATGAATTTTTCTGTAGGGTTATACCAAACATCCAAATATCTTAAGGGAGTCAAACTGATGAAATAAACACAGTTAGTGTAGGGTTAAATATTCTTTCATGTCTTGAATAAAGGCTATATGTATGAAAATATCAACTTAATTCTTACCTTCATGTTGGTAATTTCTTAGATTCCATATAGATTCTCTGATCTTTTTAATATATCCAGTTCCTTATTAGAGTAACAATCCTTTCTCCCCAGGTGTCCTCAGGACAACATTTTTAGCCAGTACTCACACACCTTTAGCTTATACTTGGTATCAGGGTACCCCTCACATTCTTGTGTCAATCTGATTAAGTACATCAACTGGTACTTTCAATCCCATACCCAGCAGGAAAAAATATCTATATTGATATTATTTAACTGAACGAGTAAGTCTTCAAGTATAGGTTTTTTATATGAGACTTACTATAGTGTGAAATAATGGAAGTAAGGTCATGGACTTTACTGGTATAATGTATTATATATAGCTGTCGTAAAATATTATATCTATCATATACATAAGACCAAAACTCCATAAAGCATGTGTACAAAGTTTGAAGCATCATTACATGCACAAAATTGAATAATACATACATAAACTACTTGTACTATAATGGATTTATTGCCTGGCATATGCATGAAACATATCAGATGATCCTATAATCATTTTGAACTATATGTATATGTTCACTTTCCAATTTAATATATTGTTGTATACAACTTTAGAGATCAACCAATGAAATTAAATCACATCTTTTATAAAACCAAGAAATTTATTAAGTTTAACTATGATTGTTATAACAATGGTGGGACTGATAATGCTAGAAGTTTCTTCATGCTTTAGAGTATATTTCTATTATATAGCTATAATATCATCTACAGACACTAATGCCCAGCATACACATTTGTATCCTTAGGTCAGTGTTTTTTTGTGAAGTCAGCATCTTGCCAAAAAAGTGACAGGATGCACATATAAAACATGTTATAGGGGAATGATTTCATGAACATAATCAGTCCATGAGCTACCCAAAATATGAAAATTCTCGCGCTTCAATATAAGTCACACAATTATTCATGATTGCCTTTTGAAAAATGATTTACTTAAACAAAAAATTGCAAAAGATGCTACTATCTGTGCTATGAAAAGTGATTGTTATATTATTTCTGTTTATGATTTATGTGTGTTTGGTAACATACTACATACACAAACATAACGTTACAATCATGAAGGTATTCACTGTCAATAGGAGGCATCAGGTGATGGTACATAATGCTCCTGTAAAGATTAGAGTGACTTAGTTTACACAGTAGTACATAAGAAAATGTTTTCAACAACAGTGACATATGTAATCTAAATACTGATTTGTGTGTAGCTAATTATGATAATTGCAGTGCATAAGCATTTCAAAAAAATTATTGTCTGTTTTGGATCTTTAGGAAATTAGTAAAGCTGTGACTTCACTAATAACTTGGATTTTACAATAGTGGTAAGTCTGTAAACAAAAGCATTATGGTAATGTGGTTATTAGACATGATAATAATCAGTAGGAATCCCTTACAATGTAGATGGTTATATTGTTCAAAGATATTGCTACAACTTGCATAGTATAACAAACAAAATCAAACAAATGCTGGTTAGTCTAACATTGGAGAGTTTTGAAAGTGTAAATTAAAATTAGTGACAAATGATAAATTGTCATACTAGCAGAAGCTTAATTAACGGAGAGGTGTGGTAGTTATAATATTATTAATCATCACTAGTAAACACAAGGAAAACTTCTAATTGGGGTGTATTGTCAACTCGTTACGTGATAAAAACATTAACAATAGATGTTGTATTTCCCATCTTCACAGGAACTTACGTGGGTAACACTGTATCAACAGCAGTGATCACACTCCTTGACAATTATACGGTTTTCCTGATAATTTATAAACTTGTTAAGGTAGTCCAGAAACTATCCGGTTTATAGGTGGACGACAATCATTTAAGAGCTCTCTTTGAATATTGTTGTAATCCAGGAAGGAGAAATAATGGACCTCATCAAGATTAAACAAGTGGTAGTAGAATGGTTTCTAATGTATGATATAATAAAATATTATTAATATATGGAGGAGATTAAAGTTTAGGTTCTTAAAACAGGCCAATTATTATTCTTTAAATTAGGTTTGATTCCCAATTTACCTAGTTATAAAT
>NW_024534274.1:0-24163 GCF_016097555.1 Gigantopelta aegis
TTTTTTTTTCTTGCATTTCTGTATTTAAAATAGTTTATTTAAGGATTTATTTCATTTTGAAAACTTAACTTTGTACATTGTATGTCAATTTACATACTTAACAGAATCCATGAATGTCCTGACCTTGCTAGAACATCCCTTGAACCCATGGTTAATACTGACTACTTTATAACCATTGAACATGCTTACCAAATGGAGTCATCCCATTCTAAAACAATAATATTGTTATTATAATACTTGAAGTTTACTAAACATCAAGACAACTATAATAATTGAATATGAGATAGCTTAATGAGAAACTTACCTTGTTTGTTATTCAAGTATGCCATTAGCTTTTAGAGTAATAACTTGCAAATTTCACTGTGTACCTTTCTTTTGCTGAAAACACATATCGAGAATCCCTCACCTTCCTTTATATAGAAATAAACATCAGGAGCATGAAACATTATATTTTAATAATGACTCAAGTCATGTATTTTGTTTACATCTACTACACAGTACACAACAACACATCCGACAAAAATATAATAATTATGAAAAATATTAAAAAACAAAACTAAATTACAATACCATAATATAAATGATGGTGTGTGTTTAATACCTGAAAGGGAAACTGGTTTACTGGTGTAGTATGTACATGTATATGATTGAGGTTTATAGTAATCTTGTTGTAACAAACGGTGGTAATCACATTTAATACACGCCTTTACATCAAACTAGCATTACTATAATTAACTTATAAGAAACCTAGCAAAACCGTAGTGTACAAGCTGTCCGTGTTTAACTGTGATTTGAAATAATAGCTGAGCAATGGACAACTATAGAGATATAATTTTTATCAATTTTCCTAAGTTGTCGGCCAAAGTAAACCTGTCATATGAATAAACATCAAATACCTTCTTACATGTGTTTGTCCAAAATTTACATAGCTTAAACATGAATACATGATATGTCACTGACCTTGTCTTGAACATCCACTTGAACACCCATGGTCTAGTAATACTTGTACTATCTTTATGACGGCCATTGTAACATGCTATGTATAGATGGAGTTAACGCCCTTCTAAATAAAATAAATTCCTTATCAATTGCATTGATATAAATGATTGCAAACATAGCTGAGTCAATAATAATATATAGAGTTTCATTTTTTGTCGATTTCATAAATGCTCAAAAGTAACGTTCCATTGAATACACATCAATCACAAGTATAGTAATTGTCCACAACTACTAGCCATAAACAATAGAGAAAAATAATTACTAATACTAGAATCTACGTTATAAAACAAGCTTGTGGTTAAGATTAACCATCATTTAAGTTAAAATATTAATATCCAACATATATAAGGCCAGACACTTGTTGTATCCTTTTCTATGTTTTCATTTAAATACAAAGGGTCAAAATCTGCCTCTAAGTGTTAACTAAACATCAAGGCAATGGACTCATGGAGGGAAGTATGCAGAAGTTAACATTAATGAGAACTAAACTTACCTTGTTTGCTAGATCAGTATTACATTAGCTTTTAGTAATACTTCTAAATTTCAGCTGTAAGCCTTTTCTTTGTATGCACATAGAGAGGATCTATCTCACTTCGCCTTTATTTATTTTATACAGAGAATATTAAGAGGTTATAGTCACAATAGGGTGGTTACAGTTAAGAAGTACATGCATTTGCAGCCAAGATTTGTGGATAAAAATCAAACCATTTACGTACAATTTTTGATCATTATCATTTCATTATATCAATTAATCATGATTAACAATAACATAATAATACATGTGTGTATATCAATAGAAAACTGGTATAGATGTAATCATAAGTAAAATGAAGACATGCTACCACCACATAATGATATCGTTATTGTTTTATTGAATGATTAAATGAGCCAGATAATGTGGGGGGAGGCACCAGAGGGATTTTAGTTTTACTTTTGAACATGTGAATCGTATTATAAATTGATACAAGCCTGTAATGAGGTTACACTGGGAACAAAAGCTTTGGGTTGTTTCTGTGCGATGCAATGACCTTCCAATCAATTCTACAAATCACAGTTTCCTTGTTTAGAATATCGAAATCTAGGGACGTTTTTTATTGTTGCTTATCTTTAGACTTTTATGGATTACTCCTACAATGTAATGTGGCTCTTATCATTTATGAGATCGGTGAATAATCAGTTCTAAGCTGTTATAAAATATTAAAAGTGAGAATGGTTATTTATGCAAGATAATCAGGCTTTTTATTATACTTCTAAATAAATAAATGGGGGGGGGGGATCAACATTGTCATATCATAAACTTACAGTTATTAGCAAATATCAATATTAGCTCCAGCTTTAATGTAGAAGATCAACAGTCTTGCTCATCACCTCTAGACAACATGCCTTTATACTGTTGTTGTCCACCATTCTGTATACAATAAGAGTAGTATATGATAGCCGTAATAATACAATTCTATTAAAAAGGTGTCTGAATTATCATAACACACATTTTCTTTTTAATAGAACTGTCATTAGGTTTAAATTCCAACATTAAAAAAACTATAAAAATCCTCATTTACTTCTACAAAGGTTAGAATTCCTGCTTGAATTCAAAATACATACTTTCTCGAAAACAGTGGCTAAATTCTCAAATATTTTATTATTCATTTTTTGTATACATTAGAAAGTACAATATAAAAAAAAATCACTACTACTTATATAATGGCTGATAGCTATGTCTATAAAATAGTTTTAATAGAAGTAACAACTGCCTCCGCTCCCTCTTATGAAATGTATTTTAAAATCAATATTGAGATACCAAACAACCTTCATTTAATTCTGTTGTATAAATACTCAGTATATGTATTTGTCAATATTTCCACCACATTTTTACATGAAAACATCATATATCACTTGACCGGATCCGAAACATTCCCCTTGTACACCATGACATTGGAATACCTCTACTACTTTGAATTTATAACAGTTATATGCTATGTCAAATGGAGTCATGCCATCCTATAAAATGATATGATTGTCTCATACAAACACAACATAATGCAAAGTGTTTACAAAGTGATCATAGAGAAACATTTATAGAATTACGTGTGTACATATAACTGTGGTTAATTTCACTATCATTAATTTTAGTGAAATTATATTTTATATACATATATGTGTGCATAAAATTGCTTATTAATACAACTACACCTCATCAAGTACATTATAGTATCTATTCATATTGAACTAGTTATTATATGAAAATTTTTAAGACATTCCAACATACACTGAGCCTTGCAATGATTTAGGATTACTATAGCTAACTGACAATTGCTGATAGAGTGAGGACATGTATCAATAAACTATCAATAAAATCAGTGAATTATACTTGCAATTATTCCTTGTAACTTCTCATTTCTGTTATCAGTTTAACATCTTAATGTCAACTATTTACTACTAGAAGACTTCTTGATCTAAGATACATTAAATAAATAGATATGATAAACTAAAATTCAATATAGCTTTCACAAAGTTGAGGCTTTGATGTTTGTTTAGAGATACATACCAGTTATGTCCTATCTAACAAAATGCCTGAAATTTCAATGCTATCTTTTTTTCGATTTCATGCCTACTTTGAATAAACCTTCATTGATTAAACACTAGGAGCAAGTACTTTTTCTTCAGTTAATAAATGAAGTAAATGATAGGATGTTGTTGTGTTTAAAGTTTCCTGTCAGAATGTGTTATAGTAGATGTTTTTTTGGCATAGCTACCATAAGCTACAGACACTTAAAAGATTGGGAGATCCAAGAAAGACTTAAAGTGAAGCCATTATACTGTGTAAAATTTGGTTTGATGGCAGTTTCATGAAGTTTCTATAATGAGAATGTCATACATATGTTTGGTAGGCCTCGACATTCTATTTTTTTTGCAACTCATTCTAGTATCAACATCAGATAATTTTGCTTGGGAGAAGAAACTTCTGGAGAAAATGATACAACTATTAATACAGATGAATGTAATATCAAAGCAGTTTGCAATAAAGTGCAATATTGGTAAGAATACTTGTGACTGCATCTACAGTCCTACTAAAGTTTCAGGAAGACCAAAAAAAATTTCAGATACTTTTTAAGATACTCTCTTGATTCAAAATTTAATATTTAAAACAAATAAGGAGTTTGTAAGTTGGAAAGGCTAAAAGAAGATCAAAAAAACATTATCATTTTTATTTGTGCGTGGTAAAGGTTACAAATAAATATCTATGTTGAAAATATGTCTTCATAGCTTCATTTTAACACAAGATTGTTTTTGTCTTAAGTTACATGCAAATAAAGAACAAGTTGTTTACATTAATTGAGGAACAACAATAATTATCTTAAACCAAAAGACTTGTATAATTGTATGTAAGACAACATACTTTATTTGCCAGATCAGTATTAGCATTAGCTTTTAGTAGTACTTGCACAATTTCACTGTAACCATTCTTGATGCGCAAAAAGAGGGTCTTGCCTTCCTATATGAATACAGAGATAAATATTACATGATGCACATCAAATTAAATAGTGACTATATAATGCATATGTTACATCTAAACATGAACAACATACAACATGCTAAAAATATTTTAGTATGATAGGTTATATTATAAACTAAAACTAAATAACAAGAACATAATACATGTGTGTGCTTGTAACATGAAAGGAAAACTGGTATACATATAAATGTATATGTAGATGTTGCAGTAAATATGTATCACAAGTATATGTTGTAGGAAATATGTATTAAATGAATATATGACATGCAGATTGTATTTACATAATATAGCATTAAACTAAGTAGAGTTATGTCAAATTTCAATATGCCTCAAAGCATAAAAAAATAGTTAGCTGAATATCAAGATAGTTTCATGAACAACAATTTAGAATTATAAAATTGTATTTAAAAGCTTTATTGATATACTGTCATATCAATAAAGGATGAGCAATGACAAAAACATAAGAGATAATTTCATTGTCAATTTTTCTAAGTTGTGGCTAAGTAACCTTCACTGAATAAACATCAATAATATTTAGTACATGTGTATGTCAAAATTTACATAGCTTAACATGAATACATGATATGTCACTGACCTTGTCTGGAACATCCACTTGAACACCATGGTCTAGTAATACTTGTACTACTTTATAACGACCATTGTAACATGCTATACACAATGGAGTCATCCCATCCTAAACAACAATAATATTGTTATTATCACATACATATACAAACTACAAACCAAAAGCATTACTAGTCATGCTGGAGAAATTTGTCCTCTGTTACTGTTACACATTCATAGTTTAAGTCTACCTAATATTAATCAAACTGTGGTTAACACTTAACAACACCCCTTAACATTTTCTCGATTTCCCTAAGTGGCCAAAATAACCTTCATTGAATAAACATTAATAAATACTTAGTACATGTGTATGTCAAATTTAACATAAATATATGATATGATACTGACCTTCATTGAAACATCCACTTGAACACCATGGTTTCTAGTAATATTTGTACAACTTTATCATGACCATTAGAACATGCTATGTATAATGGAGTCTGACCATCCTAAACATTATTAAATATTATCAATTGCATTGATATAAATGATTGTAAACATAGCTGAGCAATATTGAATACAATCAATAATATTAACTTCATGTCAATATTTACATAACTTAACATGAATAATGATATGTCACTGACCTTGTCTGGAACATCCACTTGAACACCATGTTTAGTAATACTTGTACTACTTTATAATGACCATTGTAACATGCTATACACAATGGAGTCATCCCATCCTAAACCACATATAATATTGTTTATTATCACATACATATACAAACTACAAACCAAAAGCATTACTATGTCATGCTGGAGAAAATTTGTCCCTCTGTTACAGTTACATCTTCATAGGTTAAGTCTACATAATATAATCAAACTGTGGTTAACACTTAACACACCCCTTAACATCAAAATTTGCATTAAATTATAATTTATAGAAAGTACATTTAAAAGCTGTATTGATATACTGTGATTGTAATAATAGCTGAGCAATGACAAAACATAGAGATAATTCATTGTCAATTTCCTATGGCTGCCAAAGTAACCTTCATGAATAAACATCAATAATATTTATATCATTATCATGTTTAACAATAACATAATAATACATGTGTGTATATCAATAGAAAACTGGTATAGATGTAATCATAAGTAAGATGAAGACATGCTACCACACAACATAATGATAAGTTATTGTTTTATTGAATAGTAAAAATGAGGATAATGTGCACAGACAATTTTAGTTTTACTTTTGAACATGTGAAATGCATTATATAAATGATACAAGCTGTAATGAGGTTACAATGGAAACAAAAGCTTTGGATGTTCTGTGCCGAATGCAATGACCTTCCAATGCAATCTACAAAATCACAGTTTTCTGTTTAGAATATCAAATCTAGACTTTTATTATTGTTGCTTATCTTTGAGACTTTATGGATTACTCCTACAATGTATGTGGCTCTTATCATTATGAGATCTGAATGATCAGTTCTAGCTGTTATTAAATTATTCAAACTGAGAATTATTTATGTAAGATATCAGCTTTTTATTATACTTCTTAATAATAAAATCAACATTGTTATATCATAAACTTACATTAGTAGCAATATCATATTAGCTCCAGTTTTTTTAATTAGAAGATCAACAGTCTTATCATCACCTCTAGAACATGCTTTGTATAATGTTGTGTCACCATTCTGTATACATAAAGAGTAATCATACATAATAATACAATTCTATAATTAAAGATGTCTGAAATTGTCATCACACATTTCTTTTTTTAAAAAATATATTATAATATTACCCTTATTACTTTCATTTATACAGGTGTATGTGTGTAGATAGAGACAAGAACATCTATCCTAAAGTTTTAGTATACTTTGTGATATTAGAGCCACTGTCACAATGATAATGTCAGAACAAGATATAGTTTGCAGTTAAAGTGTGATTCTATCTACCTGTACATGATATACATGTTGTATTGTAAGTGCAGTAATTTTTAAGTTTTGTTGATTTTCAGCTTGTACACTGTTTGTATGTATAACCTAACAATGTTGACTAGGTCTAAGGTTAATATTAAACTGCCAATTTTCTTATGTCAATTTCTTTAATAATTAGAACCTACTGTATTTGTGACTGTGTTTTTGGTATTATGTTAGCTTGTGTGAATCAAAGTTCAATAGTTTAATATCTTCCTCCTGTGAAGAGCTTTAGCCCTACAAATCTATTTTCGATTAACTCTTCCAAGTATTAGACAAAGTTTGTCAATTTAATAATGCAATGAGTTGAGAAAGAGAAACTGTCATTAATTAAATCCAACATTAAAAAAAAATTCATTTACTTTTCTACAGAGGTTAGGATTCCTGCTTGTTTTGAAATACTAAATTGCTATATCTGAAAACAATTGAAAATTCTCAATGTTTTGTCATTCCATTTCTGTACACATTAGATGCTAAATATTTAAAAAAATCACTACTATTTATATATGGCTGATAGCTATGTCTGTAAAATAGTTTTTAATAGAAGTATCAACTGTACTCCTCCCTCTTATGAAATGTATCTTAAAATCCATATTGAGATACCAAACAACCTTCATTTAATTCTGTTGTATAAATACTCAGTGTATGTATTTGTCAATATTTCCACATTTTTACATGAAAACATCATGTGTCACTGACCTGATCCAGAACTCCACTTGTACACCATGGCATTGGAATACCTCTACTACTTTGAATTTATAACAGTTATATGCTATGTCAATGGAGTCTTGCATCCTATAAAATGATATGATTGTCTCATACAAACACAACCATAATGCAAAAGTGTTACCAAGTGATCCTAGAGAACATTTATCCTTTGTTAGAATTACATCCTCATAGGTTATGTGTGTACATATAACTGTGGTTAATTTCACTATCATTTAGTGATATTATTATTATATACATATATGGGCATTAAAAATTGCTTATTAAATACAAGTACTTAATCAAGTATGTTATCGCATATATATATATATATATATATATATACTATTGACCATTTTGTTATATGAAATATTTTAAGACATTCCAATATGAATGAGGCTTGCAAATGACTGTAGCTAACTGACAATTGCTGATAGAGTGAGGACATTTTTTATTGTACTATGTACATTTGATAAATTGCCAAGCTTATTAGAGAAAGACTTTGTTTCAAGCAACTATCATGTTTTTGAGTCCATCTATGAATAGTAGACACTTTCTTATTATAAAATCTTTTTAAAAATGGACTTATACTTTGATTAAAAAAATAATGTTCAAAACTTAACAAAAGGATGGAAAGAAACAGTTAACATGTCTCTTTGTAGCCAGGTAATCAATATCTGCATTTAAAAATTGTTTGCATCCCTCCTGTTAATATCAGGTTAATAATGCTTCAAGTTACATGTAAATGAACACCTGTAAATAAACATAAATATTAAAAGTAATTAAATAACTGATAAAAATATAATAATCATTTTAATAAAGCACAGTTTTACATGAGACAGCTTACTTTCAGTTGCTAGATCAGTACTAGCATTAGTCTTTAGTAATACTTGCACAATGTCACTGTAGCCATTCTCTGATGCAACATATAGAGGAGTCTTGCCTTGCTATATATATACAAATATAAGTGGCATTTGATAACATTAAATTAAATAGTGAGGTAAGATAATGTATATGTTACTTTACATTTAAACAAGTAACAATATACACATGTAGTATGATAGAAAACATTATAAAAACGAAAGTAAATTATAAAATAAAAAAAAAACATAATACATGTGGGTGTGTTTAATATTGAGAAAACTGGTATACACGTAAATGTACATGTATATGTTGTAGTAAAATATGTATATAGTAAAAATAATGTCATTGTCGCATTTAAGTGGATAATGATCAAACCATGTACTACATTTAGATGTCTGTACTATGATAAAATGCTAAGATATTTAACTCAGGCAAGCTGGATCAACTTTTATCATGTCTCAAACCAAAAACGTCATCTTATTTCTTTCAAGTTATCAACTTCATTAGGGGGGGAATAAATAAAGTATAACTAAAATAAGCTTCACTCCAACTAATTACAGCTATATTTGGTAAAGCACCAAAAATGCATTTACAAGTTTTTGTGGTTAAGAATTTTTCTGGTGACATGTTAGGCTTGTCCCAAATGTTCCCACTTATTATAATGCTAAAAAAAGGTTGTCAACATACTTGGAAACACTTTCTTTGCATTACAGAGCTAGCAATTTGTGAAACAAAGAAGGAATTTTTTGGTTTCTTTACCACTGATTCAGAAGACATTATTTTTACTTGGCTTTCATGTTTTTTCTGAAGAATTAATAGCTATCACAAGTATTGCTAAGTCAACCTTAAAGAAAGTGTTTTGTTAAAGTCATGTGACACAACATCTACTTTCATGCTCAACAGTTTTTATTTGACTTGCCCTTTGGTTTTCTAAATAACCTGAACTCAGAAAAACAAAGTGAATCATTGCGGTTAGCACTTGAAATGGACTCCTGTAGTCTTCGAATACCCATAGTCTTAGTTTCAAGCAAATGTTATTCAATGATAATAATATGTGATATCTATAAAAGTGATTGCTCTATTGGTCATCCCAAAATTTTTTATGTATGAGCATCTGGTGTCCAGGAATCCTTTTCTTTTCACTAGGAGTGGATGTCCTGAGGATGCTACTAGTCATGTGTAATATGGGTATGGGGAGGAAAACTTGGAATTAATAAGTGCCTAGGAATATTAAAGTATTAAGGACGATAATACCAAGCCCAATAGCAGAAAGATTGTTGAATATTCAAACTTAAGTTTTAAAGAGTTGTCCAACTCTATACTTCAGCTGCTACAGGTAAATGTTGATCAAGAGGTAAACTTACCAAGATAAATGATCAAACTCTTCCAAAAAAACAAAGGGCCATTATTTCGTATAAAATTGCTTTGCTGGAAGTAGTAGCTAATAACAGCTTTAAAAATTGTTCAAAATATTAAATTGCTGAAAGCCCTCATTTTGAAGTTATCACAAGGTAGGTATAATAGTAAGTTAGCAAATTGGCATGAAGTCTCCTGGCTCCAGTCAGATAGTCCTTTCTATTATGACATTAATCTTGTAGAACTTTATTCTTGAGTATATTTTAAACAAATTAGATTCGTTACTTCTTTTAATTTGTGTATAATAGCAGTGTTTTTCATTGTAATGTACTGAAAGACTGTTAACCACAAGTAAGTCATGTATCAAAATAAAGATTCATTATACTTAGTGTGAGGTGAGAAGAAAACTGACAGAAATTATGGAAACAGAAAAAGTGGTGGAAAATCAGATGTTTTATTTTCTAAACCATATAAACCTAAAACTCAAAACCTCTGGCATTTCTGCTTTTTTCTGCCATTTCTATTATTTTTATTTCTTCAATTAGTCCACTATTTAGCATATATAGTATATGATATATATAGTGTAAACTCAACATCTATTCTATACCACATTTTATATGAGTAGCATGTTACTTGTTTATAAACAAAAGTACACGCACTAATGTATTTGTCTTAAATATCAAGTATATGTATTGCAGGGAATTACACTAAAACTAACTTTGACCTGTTAATCACTTTAATCATTTATCTTATGTAGGTAGTTAATTTATTCTAAAGATAGTACAACACTACAACAAAATAATAAAGGGGATGTATGTATTCATACATGTATACCTATAATGGTTATGATCATTGAAATTATAAGTTCATGATAGATGAGAAGGAATACAATAATTTTTTTGACTAAGAACCATTAATTGTTATAGTTTGCAGTTTCAGTTTTATCAAAGGTTTACTCATAATGAATAAGTATTAATGGATGGTATATATGTTAATGGTTTCTATGCAGCCTTCTTAACAGGATGTCCACATAATGTCATATGCAGAAAGGACAAACAATTATGTTTCCTACATCCTAGGTTCATGGATTCCTGTTCAAGATGGCTGCATAGCAACTGTTTATATATAAATGTTTGTTCACAATTGTTTTGCACAATATAATTTTCTTAAGATGCTTGGGCACTTATGAACTATTACAGTAAGTAGATTTCTTAAACAGTAGTAGTATGACATATATTAACTCACTTCATCTTAATATTACAGAACAGCCATTCTCAATCAAAAGGCATACAATACGTCTATGGCTATTCTTAGTGGGCCAGATACAGTGCTGTCTTTCCATCCTAATATAACATAACATAAGAGAATAAACAGATGTATGTGTAATACTCTACTTATTTTCATATACATTATAAACAATTTGAATAGACATAAGATATTTCTAGGCAATCGAACAACGCCTTCAAGCAGATATTCAATAAATTCACTTCAATGCAAGAATTAGGCACGAGATTTAAAGACGGAAATAGCACGCTCCACTATCGAAGTATGTTTGGCTGTGTCAGAGATAAAACTAACTATAAGTAGACAAGGAATTTATGAGAAATTACAAAGTGGTCAATAAACCGAAGGGCAAAGCCTATCTGTCCAACACAAATATAATATTAGCGGTGCAACCTTATTCCTAACGGAAAAGCAAACTATTAATCAACGCCGACAAAACCACCATATATGGCACAATTGAATTAAAGATTCCGAACTCATCACTCAAAATGTTAGTGTGGATAATAGTTGAGTTGTTTAAATATAACTTTAATGTTTACTCGTGATAATATTTGGATAAGTAACTATTTAAATGGCACATTTCTCATTATTTTGCACATATAATTAACAATGTCTCGCTGCTGAAAAAAAGACCTTAAACTATTATCCCGCTGTAATGACGATCGCATAACGCGTGAAACTCGGAGTAACAGCAACACAGTCTGTGAGCTCTGTTCTATTTTGTCCTGGACTATGTCATTACCATATAATTTCTACTCTCTGAAATGACAAAATTTTATATTTTTATGTGTCTTAAATAAACGTTTACTGTATTAACAATTGAGATATATTTGTAGTAACATCATTTTATGACAAGTTCATATACATGTAATCATGGTAAATATTAAGTCACTAGTTGTTGGCTTAAGAAAAAATTCTAACCTTTGTATGACTACTGTTTGTGTATTACTATGTGTTATATTGAAATTTAAATTATCAAGTGGTTTATGATAACAAAAAAATAAGTATATTAGATATATTGCATATTACATGTAATTTTTCGAGACTGTAGTGACGTACATGCATAATACTCTGTTCACCGAACAAGATAACTTGAGTGTGGATTATTGTAGTATTGGACATTTTTCAATATTGGTATGACTCAAACTACTTTTCATATTAAGAACAACTATGATATTTCTTCATGGAATATACAGAGATTCAGGCAAAAATGATTGTCAAACATAATCAGATTGGATTTAATTCTGTGGTCTCTCTAACCACTACTTTATCCTTCCAAAGGCTGTTTTTTTCTTATTACGTTCTCTATTTGAAAGCTCTCAATGATTCTTTACATTTTATATGTGTATAAACTAGGGAATGTTATGATGCCAAAAAGGACAGAACATATAAGTAGAAGATTAAAAATGTGCAATAATTTTGTCAGTTGAATTATCGTAAAAATATGTTCATCCTATGTAGATATTAGTACTAGAAGACTTAACGAAGTAAAGCTATATTCAAGTATTTGGATATAGTACCTAATAATCACAGCATATACCTCATTAGAAATGTTTAATATGGGCTTTGTTGGAAAGTGATTCTCTAATGCCTTCAAAATCACCTTCTTTTGCTGATTTGAGTAGAAAGTGTCCTGTAGAAGATAACACAGTACAAGATTTATGTCCACATAACTAACATAGTAATGATGCATATAATTCACTGAACTTAATGTTACATCATACATGTGTAATGATGTATAGCTAACAATAGCATTACTAATAGAGGATTTAATATTACTCAGATTGACTTATGTTAATATCATTATTTATAAACTTAGTACATTCAACAAATTATTTTATGATTAAATATATATTTTACTTACAAATTTCACTGCCTCCAAATTACTGACTCCCGATTCTGTGTAAAACCTTGACAACATTATATTTTACCACTCCAGTAGGCAACATGTAACGGTGTTCTACCATACTAATATTAAGAAATACACTGTGTTAATGAGACACAAATTTATTTATAAAAATGTCAAGCCAGCATAGAAGTAATAATAACTCATAGTAATTATAAAAGATATTTAAAAGCTGTATTGATCCACCATCATGGCAACTATAGTTGAGCAATGACAATACATAGACATCATTCACTGTTCATTTCCTAAGTGTAAAAGTAACTTCCATTAAAAAAAAACATCAATAATATTCCACTTATCGAAAGACATAATATGTCACTGACCTTGTCTGTAACATCCACTTGAACACCATGGTCTAGAAATACTTGTATCAACTTTATCACACGACCATTGTAACATGCTATGTACAATGAGAGTCATTAGCAGAAACTAAAAGCAAAAGAATTACTACTTCTCAAATATAGCTATACATCAATACATAATAAAAAACAAGCTGTGGTTAACATTTAACGACCCTCATAACTTTAAATATAAACCATTAAGTGATAATATCACAGCACAAATAAAGCTTTAGATATATATTACAAATACACCTACAGGAACAAGTATATTTTAGTATGTATATTATTGCCATTTGTTGTCACTTTAAAACATTTTAAAAGCACTGATCAGAGTTTTTTTATACAAATTTTATAATTACTATAGCCACTTCATGTGTTTTCTTAACTTAGAGCTGTTTTAAATTAGATTAGACTAATAAAAAAGTAGGTGTTAATGTACAACTGATACTAATCTCCCAAATGCAATAAATGTAAGAAGATAGTAGGAATGCAATTGCTTGATCCCCACATATTAGAACAGACCATAGAATGTAACAACATATCACTGATATCCTGATTTAGTATAGTTGGTGAATATCCTTAATTGTTTTTCCTACATATGCTTATTACAAAAGATGATGCAATTGCCATCCCTAACATCTTGTTTGCATTCTTTGTATTGAACTGACACTAGCCTTCCTTAAATTTACCTAATATTTTTCTAGAATGTTATATTTTCTTGCTTGCTTCACTTTTTAAAATGTATGTGTTTGATAGCCAATAGCAAAAGCTGTAATGTTTTGCAAGACAGTGAGGCTTCATGTTCAACCAGCTCACAAAATTAGTGTTCTTACATATTGTGATGAGTAACTACTTTAATTAAGACTACCAGTGGTAATGGGAAATTGTTTCATTACAGAGAGTTCTCCAGAATATAACAAGAAGTTTGTGATATATCTTATTCAATTGACCATTGCTAGACTTTCAATCATGTCAGCTTGTGAGTAATGCAAATAATTATCTTCTGGGATTTTTTAAAGATATAACATGAAGCTATACTTTTACTGCTTATAACTAAAGAAGAAGATATCTGTTCACATCTATTTTTTCTACATTAATTATTCATAAGCAAATAGCTTGTTTATTCAGTATAAAATAAATCAATTAAAATAAGGACATTATAGAAAGAAGATTAAAAAGTATTGACATACTAGATGGTTGTTTTTTGGGTAGATATTCGTGTGTTTTCTGACAATATATTTTTATTGACAATTCCAGACCATTCCTCACAGGCAGTGCGATCTTGTGTCTGATATATAAAGATACACTTGAAGAGAACATCAATACCACCACTGATATTAATTATGTTTGACTACACTAAGATAAAATTTGTGTGCCAATATGATTAAATCTTGTGTACATATCACGATGCCACAAATAAACAAAAATTTTTGATTAGTAATGTGTTTTGTCCATTGTTAATTAAGTTAACAAAACTAAATTAACAATAACATAATACCTGTGGTATTATTTTACTATGAAGGGCAACTGGTAATAGCATGTACATGTATTATAGAAGTTGTAGTAAAAAAGATGATTACATGGAATTATTACTCAATAAGATAAATAACATATTGTTTTTGAACAGGTAACATGATGAAACTTAATAAGAGAATTGTGTTTTTGCCTTTTAACAATTGAATTACAATCGTATATGAATTCAAGCTGTAAATGAGATTATATTGGAAACATACTGCTTTGACTGTTTCTGCAAAATGAATTAACATAGTTATATCCATAAACTGTACATTGTTAACAATATCAAATAATTTTTTAGCTTCCACTTTAATTAGAAGATCAACAGTCCCCTTATCCTCACCTCTAGAACATCCTTGTATAATTTGTTGTCACCATTCTTGTAACAATAAAGAGGAATATGGGTACAATAATAATACAATTCTATTAAGAAAGGTGTCTGAATTATCATCACCCATTTCTTTTTAAGACTATATTTTAAGATTACTTTCATTTATACAGGCGATGTTGTGTATATAGAGACAGAACATCTATCCTAAAGTTTTTAGGTAGAACTTTTATGATCTATATTTTAGTATAACTTTATGATATTACCTTCCTACAATGTAATGTGGCTCTTATCTTTATTAGTCCTGAAGGATCATTCCGCTGTTTATCCATTATTCAAACGAGAATTATTATGTCAGATCTCAGCTTTTTATTATACTTCTTAATACTAAATTAAATTAATCACCATTTGTCATATCCACAAACTTACATTATTATTCCAATGATCAATATTAGCTCCAGCTTTAATTAGAAGATCAACATCCTTTAATCATCACCTCTAGAACTGCCTTGTATACTGTTTGTGTCCCCATTCGGATATACAATATATGTATATGAATAACATAATAATAACAATTCTATTACGAAAGGTTGTCGAATTGTCCATCACCCATTTCTTTTTAAAAATATATGATAGATATTAACCCTTATTACTTTCATTTACCCAGGTTAATGTGTGTAAGATAGAGACAGAGAACATCTATCCTAAATTTTTAGTAGACTTTAATGATATTAGAGCCACTGTCACAATGATAATGTCAGAACCAAAGATATAGCTTTCAGTTAAAGTGTGATTCTATCTACCTGTACATGATAAACATGTTGTTATTGTAAGTGCAGGTAATTTTTAGTTTTGTTGATTTTCAGCTTGTACACTGTTTGCATGTAACCTAACAATGTTGACTAGGTCTAAGAGTTCATATTAAACTACCAATTTCCTTATGCCATTTCTTTAAATAATTAAGAACCTGCATGATTATATTTGTGACTCTGTTTTTGGTATTATGTTAGCTTTTTGGAATAAAAGTTCAATATTTTAAATATTCTTCCTCCTGTGAAGGAGCTTTACCTTCCAATCTATTTTCGATCTTAACTCTTCAAAATATTAGACAAAGCTTGTCAATTTAATAATGCAGTGAGTTGAGAAAAGAACTGTCATTATTAAATCCAAACTTAAAAAATTTTTTTACTTCTACAAAGTTTATGATTCCTGCTGTTTTTGAAATACATAAATTGCTATAATCTGAAAACAATTGTATAATTCTCAATATTTTTGTTCTTTCATTTCTGTATAACATTAGAAAGTAAATATTTAAAAATCATTACTATTTATCTAATGGCTGATAGCTATGTCTGTAATATAGTTATAATAAAGTATCAATGTACTCCTCCCTCTTATGAAATGTATATTAAAATCAATATATAGAGATACCAAACAACCTTCATTTAATTCTGTTGTATAAATACTCAGTCATATGTATTTGTCAATATTTCCACATTTTTTACATGAAAACATCATTGTCTCTTACCTGATCCGAGACATCCACTTGTACACCATGACATTGGAATACCTCTACTACTTTTAATCGATAACAGTTTATGCTATGTCCAATGGATTCTTGCCATCCCTATAAAATGATATGATTTCTCATACAAACACAACCATAATGCAAGGAGTTACCAAGTGATCCTAGAGAACATTTATCCTTTGTTAGAATTTACATCCTCATAGGTTATGTGTATATATAACTGTGGTTAATTTCACTATCCTTAGTGATATTATTATTAATACATATATGGGGCATTAAATTGCATAATAAATACAAGTACTTAATCAAGTACCACTAATCACTTCCTTGATTTTGCAAAATAACAAGAACCCTCATTTCAGTGATTTCATGAAATCACTAGAGTTTTTAGTGCATTTCTGAAGTCCCTAAGTGACAAAGTGATTTCACACAACCTCCCTGAAGTTTCAGGGTTTCACAAATCTGCATTTTAGACAATCTTACTGTAACACATATAGGATACATATATATTGATCACGTTATTATATGAAATATTATATTCATATATGGGGCATAAAATTGCTTAGTAAATACAAGTATATCACTAAGTACATTATAGTATCTATTTCATATGACTAGTTTATTATATAATATTTTAAGACATTCCAACATAACTGAGCGTTGCAAATGAGATTAGTGATTACTATAGCTAACTGACAATTGCTGATAGAGTGGAGACATGTATCAATAAACTATCAAAAATCAGTGAATTATACTTGCCATTAATTCCTTGTAACTTGTCATTTCTGTTATCATTTAAACTCTTAATGTAACTATTTACTACTAGAAGACTTCTTGATCTAAGATACATTTAATAAATAGATATGATAAACTAAATTCAATATAGCTTTCACAAAGTTGAGGCTTTGTTGTTTGTTTAGAGATACTTACCAGTTATGTCATATCTAACAAAATGTCTGAAATTTCAATAATACCTTTCCTAGATTTCATGCCTACTTTGAGTAAGACCTTCATTGGATTAAGTACTAGGAGCAAGTACTTTTCTTCAGTTAATAAATGAAGTAAATGAAAGGATTGTTGTGGTTTAAAGTTTACTGTCAGAATGTGTTATATAGATGTGTTTTTTTGCATAGCAACCATAACATAACAGCACAAAAAAATGGGTATATCCAAGAAAGACTTAAAGTGAAGCCATTATACTGTGTAAATTTGGGTTTGCATGGCAGTTGTTTCATGAAATTTCTATAATGAAAGATGTACTACATAATGTTGGTAGGCATCACAGTTTATTTGTTTGAAGAAATATCTGGAGAAAATGCTACAACTATTGATACAGATAAATGTAATGGCTCGTGACTGCATCTGCAGTCTTAACTAAGTTTCAGGGAAGACCAAAAATTTTCAGATTCTTTTTAAGATACTTTCTTGATTAAAAATTTATATTCAAATCAAATAAGGATTATAAGTTGGAAAGGTTAAAAGAAGATCAAAAAAAAATTATCATCTTTATTTGTGACCTGGTAAGGGTTAACAAATTAATATCTATGTTAAGATATGTCTACATCTTCATTTTAACACAAGATTGAAATTGTCTTAAGTTACATGCAAATAAGAACAAGTTGTTTACATTAACTGAGGAACAACAATACAATTATCTTAACCAAAGACCAGTACAATTCTACATAAACAACATACTTTATTTGCCAGGTCATTATTAGCATTAGCTTTAGTAATACTTGGCCCAATTTCACTGTATCCATTCTTTGATGCAGGCAAAAAGAGGAGTCTTGCCTTCCTATATGAATACAGAGATAAATACCACATAAGGCACATCAAATTAAATAGTGACCTATAATAATGCATATGTTACATCTAAACATGAACAACATACACATGTTAAAAATACTTTAGTATGATAGTTATATTATAAACTAAAACTAAATAACAAGAACATATACAGTGTTTGCTTGTAATATGGAAAGAAAACGTATACATATAATTTATATGTAATCCGTTGTAGTAAATACTGTATCACAAGTATTTTTTTTGTAGGAAATATGGTATTAAATGAATATATGACATGCCGATTATATTTACATAATATAGCATTTTAACTCAGGAGAGTTATGTCAAATTTCAATAGGCCTAATAGTAAACTGAAAATCAGCGATAGTTTCATGACAACAATTTAGAAATTACAAAATTGTATTTAAAAAAGCTTTATTGATATAACTGTGATTGTAAATAATAGCTGAGTCAATGTACAAAACATAGAGATAATTTATTGTCAATTTCCTAAGTGGCTGGCCAAAGTAACCTTCCTTGAATACACATCAATAATATTAACTACATGTCATATTACCTAATAACTTAACATGAATACATGATATGTCAGTGACCTTGTTTGGAACATCCATTTGAACACCATGTTCTAGTAATATAACTTTTATACTTCATCATGACCTCTGCAGCATGCTATGTATAATGGAGTCCGACCATCCTAAACCATTATTAATATTATCAATTGCATTGATAAAATGATTGCAAACATAGATGAGCAATAATATACATAGACATCATTTTGTGTCAATTTTCGTAATGCTCTCAAGTGCCTTCCATTGAATACACATCAATAATCTTTTAATAGTATTGTCACAAATACTATAGAGCAAAAAGAATTACTAAGTAATACTAGAGTCTAACATAAATAAAAAGCTGTGGTTTAAGAATTTAACCATTCATTTAAGTTAAAATATTTATCACAAAATATATAAGGCATAAAATATTGTGTTACAATACAACTAACATGAAACAAGTGTATTTTAGTATGGTACATTAATTCAATTGTTGTATCATGTACTTTACAAAAATTTATAAAGCACTATAGCAGAGTCTTTATTTATGAGTTATAATACTGCCAGCCACTTCATCTTTTGTTTAAAATTAACTGATAGAAAAAGCTGCTACGTAGAACCAAAAATAATTTTCCAGAACCAAAGATGGTGATTATAATTATGTTTCATCTCAACTAAATTAACACAAAAGTAAGATAAATATGACACATATGTGTGGTTTTATGTTGAAGTAAACTGATATAAATGTACTTGTAAATGTACATGTTACATTGTAACAATTATACATATAAGACAAGTGTGTATGCTTCTCACAGATAATATCTAACACATGTACTACTACACCACTGTGAAAAAGAGTTTGATGATGCAGCAAAAATTCTTATTGATAATTAATAAGCAATCTAAAGTCAAGTATATTAAGTGTAATTTTATTGAAACGGGGAAGGAGATAGTGACTGTAGACATTTTTGCTCTGTTTATTAAACCGCACAACTAAGTATAGATTGTTAAATGTTCAAGGAACTCAGTACAACTGCTGACATACACTACAACTAATACTGTAAGAAGTGTACATCATTATACAATACCCTAAATAAATAAATGAAATGTGGTTAATGCTAAAACAAACATCTAAACTTAGATTTCTATCATAACAATCCTACATCTATAAGGGGATGTTTGAAAGCAGAATTATATTTAAATGTATCTGGGATTAATAAACAATATCATTTATTAAACAAAAAGTTAAAAAAAGAATTTTTATGCTTCTTAATAAATAAATTAAATAATTAAATGATATACATTGTCATATCATAACTTACATTGTTAACAATATCAATATCTGCTCCAGCTTTAATTAGAAGATCAACAGTCTTATCATCACCTCCTAGAACATGCCTTGTATATGTTGTGTCACCATTCTGTATACAATAAAGAGTATATCATACATCAATAATAATACAATTCTATTATTAAAGATGTCTGAATTGTCATTCATATTTCTTTTAATAGATATTATAGATTATTACCTTATTACTTTCATGTTATACAGGTGTATGTGTTAGATAGAGACAAGACCATCTATCCTAAAGTTTTAGTAGACTTTATGATAAGAGAGCCATTGTCACCAATGATAATGTCAGAACAAAGATATCATATGCAGTGTTAAAGTGTGCTTCTCTACCTGTACATGATATACAGTTAGTATTGTAAGTGCAGGTAATTTTTAAGTTTTGTTGATTTTTCAGCTTGCATGGTATAACCTAACAATTTAACTAGGAGGTCTAAGGTTACTATTAAACTGCCAGTTTCTTATGTCAATTTTTCTTTAAATAATTAGAACCTGACCTGTATTTGTGACTGTGTTTTTGCTATTACCGTTAGCTTGTTGAATCCAAAGTTCAATAGTTTTAATATTCTTCCTCTTGTGAAGAGCTTTAGCCTTACAAATCTATTTTCATTAACTTTTTTCCAAATATAGACAACGTTTGTCAATTTAATAATCCAGTAGAGTTGAGAAAAAAACTGTCATTAGTTAAATCCAAAAATTCAAAGGTTAGGATTCCTGCTTGTTTCGAAATACATAAATTGCTATATCTGTCAAAACAATTGATAAATTGATAAATTCTCAAATGTTTTTTCATTCCATTTCTGTATACATTAAAAAGTAAATATTAAAAAATTCCTACTACTTATATCAATAGCTGATAGCTATGTCTGTAAAATAGTTTTAATAGAAGTATCAACTGTACTCCTCCTCTTATGAAATGTAGTTTTAAAATCAATATTGAAGATACCAAACAACCTTCATTTAATTCGTTGTATAAATACTCAGTATATGTATTTGTCAATATTTCCCCATTTTTTACATGAACCACATCATGTGTCACTGACCTGATCCAGAACATCCCACTTGTACACCATGATATTGGAATACCTCCTACTACTTTGAATGATAACGTTATATGCTTATGTCAAATGGAGTCTTGCCATCCTATAAAATGATATGATTGTCTCATACAAACACAACCATAATGCAAAATTATTACCAAGTGATCCTCAGAGAACATTTATCCTTTGTTAGATTTACATCATGTGTACATATAACTATGGTTAATTTCACTATCATTTAGTGATATTATTATTATATACATATATGGAGCATTAAAATTGCTTATTAAATACAAGTACATTATAGTATATATATATATATATATATATATATATATTGACCAGTTGTTTATATGAAATTTTTAAGGCATTCCAATATGAATGAGGCTTGCAAATGACTGTAGCTTGCTAACTGACCATTGCTGATAGAGTGAGGACATGTTTATTGTACTATGTACATATGATAAATTGCCAAGCTTATTAGAGAAAGACTTTGGTTTCAGCAACTAACATGTTTTGAGTCCATCTATGGAATAGTAGACACTTTCTTATTATAAAATCTTTAAAATGACTTATACTACTTTGATTAAAAAATAATGTTCACAAACTTAACAAAGGATGGAAAGAACAGTTAACATTTCTATTTGTAGCCAGGTAATCAATATCTGCATTTAACAAATGGTTTGCATCCCTCCTGTTAATATCAGGTTGAATAATGCTTCAGTTACATGTAAATGAACACAATGTAAATAAACATAAATATTAAAAGTAATTAAATAACTGATAAATATAATAATCATTTTAATAAAGACCAGTTTTACATGAGACAGCTTACTTCATTTGCTAGATCGTACTAGCATTAGTCTTTAGTAATACTTGCACATGTCACTGTAGCCATTCTCTGATGCAACATATAGAGGAGTCTTGCCTTGCTATATTTATACAGAGATAAATGTCATTTGATAACATTTAAATTGAATAGTGAGTAAGATAATGTATATGTTACATTTAACAAGTAACAATATATCTATGTATTCTCATACAAACACAACCAACGCAAAGGTGTTACCAAGTGATCTTAGAGAACATTTATCCTTTGTTAAATTTACATCCTCATAAGTTAAGTGTACCTATAACTGTGGTTTAATTTCACTATTATTTTAGTGATATTCTTATTATATACATATTATATGGGGCATAAAAATTGGCATACTAAATACAAGTACTTAATCAAGCACTAATATATCATATCTAACAAAATTGATAAGTTTCAAATACCACCGTTCCTCAAGTTCATGCCTACTACTTTGAATAAACCTTCATTGATTAAACACTAGGAGCCAATAAATGAAGTAAATGATAGGATTGATGTGGTTTTAAAGTTTCTTGTCAGAATGTGTCATAGTTTTTTTTGGCATCGCTACATAAGCCGCAGACACTTAAAAAATTGGGTATATCCCAGAAAGACTTAAATGAAGCCATTATACTGTGTAAAAATTTGGGTTTGATAGCATTTTCATGGAATTTCTATAATGAAAGAGTGGCATATATATGTTTGGGGTATGGCCTCACATGTTTATTTTTTTAAACACTCATTCTAGTATCAATATCAACTTGGGATAAAGAAACTTTCTAAGAAAATACTACAACTATTATACAGATGATTGCCGTAATCAAAGCAGTTTGCAAAAAGTGCAATATTGGTAAGTATATGCTCGTACTGCATCTACATTCCTACTAAGTGTCAGGGAGGACCCCAAAAATTTCAGATTCTGTTTTTAGATACTTTTTTCTTGATTAAAATTCTGATTTAAAATTATTAAAAACAAATAAGGAGTTAATAAGTTGAAAGTTTAAAGAAGACCAAAGAAAAATTAATCATTCTTTATTTGTTACCTGGTAAGGATTGACCAATTATATCTATGTTTAAAGATATGTCTATCCTCCTTCATTCTAAAGTTACATGCAAATAAAGAACAAGTTGTTTACAGTAACTGAGGAACAACAATAATTAGCTTAATCAAAAGACCACCTATAATTTCCAGGTACAAATCTACATAAGACCACATACTTATTTGCCATAGGTGCCAGTCATAGTAGCATTAGCTTTTAGTAATACTTGCACAATTTCACTGTAGCCATTCTTTGATTGCAGCAAAAAGAGGGTCTTGCCTTCCTATATGAATACAGAGATAATAATATTACCTGAGGCCATCAAATTATATAGTGACTATAATAATTCATACTTTACATCTAAACATGCACAACCTACACCATGTTTAAAATATTTTAGTATATAGTTATATTATATTAAGCTGTATTGATATACTGTTATATCAATAAAAGGCTGAGCAAATGACAAAACATAGAGATAATTCATGTCAATTTTCTAAGTAGCTGGCCAAAGTAAACCTTCAATGAATAAACATCAATAATATTTTGTGAAAATTTACATAGCTTAACATGAATACATGATATGTCACTGGACCTTTCTAACCCTTGAACACCTGGTCTATAATCTTGTTAC
>NW_024534275.1:0-21803 GCF_016097555.1 Gigantopelta aegis
TAGTGTGAGGCCACATGCACCAAGGTTCACCCACTTCATGGGTGCTATTTGGGTGTGTCTCCCGAATGTATGACCCCACATAGAGGATGATTACCAGACATGCACAGCAGGTTTCGTGTAGCCCAGGCTCGGGTGATACCGAAATAGCTCAACTGGCAGCAAGCGTTGAGCACGGACCTGTCAAGTAGTCCCATACCGAAATGGAAATACTGTGGCTTCACCATTCATCTCATCACCATCCATGTTTGTAATGTCCAAAACACTTGTCCTAGATTGCTCATCAGATGAGGAGGAATCCGCAACCACGATGTGGACCCATTTTAGAGTCCAATCTGAAGTTTGAGGTTTGTTTTTACTCATGATCTGAATGATTTGAATGATAAACTTCACAAACCAAGCTCCCACCCACCACGGAAAGGAAATGGTTTATTTAAGGACGCACTCGATACATTTTATTTACGGTTATATGGCGTCAGATATATGGTTAAGGACCATACAGATATTGAGGGAGGAAACTGCTGTCGCCACTTCATGGGCTACTCTTTTCAATTGGCAGCAAGGGATCTTTATATGCACCATCCCATAGACAGGATACCACATACCACGACCTTTGATATACCAGTCGTGGCTGGAGCGAGAAATAGCCCAATGGGCCCACTGACAGCAATCAATCCCAAACCGACTGCGCATCAAGCGAACGCTTTACCACTGGGTCCGTCTCGTCTCCACCCACTACGGAGTCCAACAACCACACACACACATTCGATAGACAGTAAATTGACAGAATTGTGTTCAGAAAGTAAAAATACATATTGGCAATATTTAAAATATACTCTGTCAAAAAAGAAACCTATATTTGATAGAGAAAGAAGAAAAGTGTTTGATTTGACAAAATATCGTGTGTTTTTTTGTACACTGTTGCTGAATGACCATGTTTGTTAATGTTCCTGGAATGGGACAGCATGCCCAAATACACCCTAAAACAAATTTAACGGACGTTGTGGCACGTTGTGCGATAATTGCAGGAAGTCAGTGTGAAATGGTCATATTTTGGCAAATGCACGTGAAACTCGGGGAAAAGATTGAGATAGTTATGAATATTTAAAGCTGAAATACTCGCAATGATGCCTCATTTCCATTTCGACGTAGACGAGTTACAAGATGCCAAGACTAAGCCTGCCGAATCGAAACATTGCAATAGGCAGCCTCCAGTTAGGTGAATCGCAGTCAACAATCGCACGCCACATGAACGTCCATCAGAGCACCATTTCACGTCTCTGGGACAGGTACCAGCAGTTTCAATCAGCTGAAGACCGGCCCAGAAGTGAAAGACCTCGCATAACAATTGCAGCACAAGATCGCTACATCCGGATTCTGCACTTGCGTCATCGAACTGCCACAGCAACGAACTCTGCTGGACGCGTACCTGGTTTGAGAAGGGTGTCTGCACAAACCATTCGGAACCAACTTCGACAGCTGTACGCTACCGAGATGAAATTCTTCGATGTCATATGCTTCCCATTTTGGATCGACAAAGAGAACTCTTTCAGCAGGACAATGCCAGGCCGCATACGGCACGTGTAACAATGGATTTCCTACATTAATGTGCTATCATGGCCATCAATATTGTCAGATCTCAACCCCATTGAACATCTATGGGACGAACTGGACAGACGTGTACGCCAGCGTGACCCAGAGCCTCAGACGCTTCCGCAAATGTCACATGCACTGCAGGAAGAATGGGCTAGGATTCCACGTTCCCGGATTCAGAGACTCATTCAGTCTATGCCAAGGAGATATCGCTCGGTGATTGCTGCTGCTGGTGGCCACACAAGGTACTGATTTCAGCGCCCTCGTGCGACGCTGTTTGGTGACGAAAATGCGTCCACTGCCGTCGGTCCATAGCAAGAACATTGTCACATACTCATGTCAAAGTTTACTGTGATACAATCATAAATTACGAAATTATGCCACTTTGTATTAAAGAGATAATTCCATGAATATTTCGCCTATGCGTTTCTTTTTTGACAGAGTATATATTTTAAATAAACACAATAGTCAGACGGTAATTCCCCTATTAACCCCCCCCCCCCCCCAATTATGGGTTGCATTCAGCGATTTCGAAAAAGCTAAAACATTAAATAAATATTTTCTTTCTATTGCTTCAGTAGATGATGCAACTAAAGAACTCCCTCCTTGTTAACGACGGTGTAAAGATAGATTGGAGTCATTAGTCATAACTGAAGAAGAAATATCGGATATCATAAATATACTAGCACCAAATAAAGCAATGGGTCCAGATGAGATTAGTCACAAACTACTTAAACGAATCAAAGTTCCTCTTCAGTTGCTTTTTAACAAATCTTTACGTAATTCCCTAACAAATGGAAGATAGCTCATGTTAAACCTCTCTTCAAAAAAGGTGACTATTCTAACTATAGACCGATATCGTTACTAAGCTGCATTGGAAAAATATTTGAAAGAATTGTATTCAAACATTTATATAATTATTTTATATCCAGTGACCTTCTATGTAAATATCAGTGCGCATATAGAACTATACTCCCAAATTTGTGAATCTTTGGAAAAAAAGGAACACTTCTGTGCTGTGTTCTGTGATGTGTTAAAGGCATTTGATAGAGTATGACACAGAGGATTAATCCATGAACTTGAAAACTGTGGCATAACAGGAAATGCACTAAATTGGATTAAAGATTATATATCAAACAGAAAGCAACGAGTCATTGTAAATTGTACTCTATCAAATTCAGGCAATTTAATGGCCGGAGTACCGCAAGGCTCAGTATTAAGACCTTTATTAGTTTTAATTTATATTAATGATATTGCAGATAACCTAAACTGTGTATCAAGAATATTTGCTGACGATACCAACATAACATAACATATTCATCTAATGACATCTCTTCCATTAAAAACAACCTGAACTCAAACTTGTTAAAGCTTCACAAATGGTCCCAAAAATGGCTTGTATCTTTCAATCGAGATAAAACTAGCATTGTACTTTTTACAAAAACAATCATATAGCCCAAACCTAACCTTATACTTGGTATCAAAACATTAATTTAACCTTTTCAGCAAATGTCAAGTGGACAACAAATACTAATAATATTTGTAAATCAGCTTTGGTAATGGTTTCTGTACTTAGAAAATACAAATATTTATTAAATCGAGAAACAGTATTGATATATATATATATATATATATATATATATATATATATATATATATATATATATATATATATATATATGTATATATATATGTATATATATATGTATGTATATATATGTATATATATATATATATAATATATATATATATATATATATATATATATATATATATATATATATATATATATGTATATATATATATATATATATATATATATATATATATATATATATATATATATATATATATATATATATGTATATATATGTATATATATGTATATATATATATATATATATATATCTTTTATCCGCCCGATATTGGAATATGCATCGGCAGTATGGGATAGGTGTTCTTTAGTCGAGGAAGACAATATTGAAAAAGTACAATTAGAAGTGCCAGATTAATCACGGGTTTGCCAAAATTTGCATTATGAAACTGGATTAGCAACACTTACTTCCAGCGTACATAAATCGTTCGACTTAACATGGAGATTAATAGCAATTGATAGATATGATTTATTGCTGGTTGTATTAGAATACCCTTTTGGAGTTGGTAGAGTTTTTATTGTGACTGAATAGTAATAATGTTGTTGTTATTATAATTTTGAACTGGACCATATGTATTGATTTGCACTATTGATGACTGTATCAGATCGATACCAATCCATATAAAAATACACATACAAATGTATATACATGTGTATACGTGCTGCTAGTCTGATGAGGAAATATTCAGTGGAAGTTTTAAACAAGATATTTTAAAGGGACATTCGTGACTTTGCTGCAATTTTTAAGATGTTATCGACTAACAAAGACTTTTTAACGATTGTAATTACATATCAAATATATTTTTCTGCATAAAATATTTGTGGCTGTATATTAAACGTATTTCTAATCTTCTAATCTAAAATTATTTGAAGACAAAATCCAGTTTGAGCTTCTTACAAATATTAGGACGACCAGAAACACATTGAATATACAGACACTGATATTGTAAACCAGAACATATATTTAATATGTAAGTTTAATCGTAGAAATATTTTATTAGTCGGACACATCTTAAAATGCAGCAAACTCAGGAATGTTCCTTTAAAATAAAAGTTATAAATGTTAATGTTTTTTATCAAACAAAATTAATTTGATTGAAAAGCGTGTTTTGTCACGTTATTGAATGTCAAGGTTCAGAGCACCTCAATACAATGCCATTTCCGTGGTAGTATTCCAGCGGGTGATGGGGATGATACATAATACATCATGGAACTGTTACATTGAATTTATTAATGCTGATTAAATTTGTTGTTGCGCATACTTTCTTCATGATTCGGATAGTCGGCGACCAAGGTTTTAACGTGATGATAAACTGATGATTCCAATCAAAGAACTCGTCAGTGGTGTTGCTTCTGTAATATACACCTGCTACCAAGAAAACGAACTACCACGATTTCCATTCAGTGAACAACTATTTAGTAGTTTTCAGGATTATTATTCACTTAACGATTAAATGAATACTGTCATAGTTGAGAATATAACATGGTGCACCAGGATATCATAGACGGTGTTCGTGTAAATGCGATGTAGAACACCGAAATACAAGTTTCCTCATAGGATAAATGGAGTTGAAATAGGATTTTGGTTTTGTCTGACACAAAATGGGACATAGACGACCAAGCTAACGAAGCACTATGTTGTGTGACTGATGATTAAACTGCACGCCCTCACCCATTGTGTTCATATTAGCAATGACAGGAATATTCTGAGAAGATAACCAACATTATACCATGAATATGCACGACGATTGGAAGGGTGGGACACGAGTCTCTGCGTCAAGTGGATCCGTATCTGTAACCAATATTTAAGGAAAGTTACTTTAAGTATCAAGCTGATGCAAACTACAATGACAACGAATATGTTAACATTATGAAAATAAAATAATAATTATTAGATATGTGCTCATTTCAAATCGGACTGTTTCCAGAGTCAAAGTTCACAAAAAAAAAAAAGAGACAAAAAATAAAGAAAAGAGAAACAAACAAAAACGAATAAAAAGAATAGAAAGACCAATAATAGAAAGACCAACAACAACAACAACAACAATAACAATAACAACAACAACAAATCTAACAATTTTGGATATTGCATTGTATAGACATTTCATATTTTATTGATAAAGAAGGCACTGGAAACACAAAGTAAGTATTATTGGTAAGGGTAAAGCACAGAACAAAACAGATCTTTATTTCGCTGGAAACTATTCAAAATCAAAAGTATCAAAAGATTATGTACATGTTACAAATAAATCATAAATATTGCCATTTGTAACGTTGATAAATTCATAGAAATAGTCTACTGACTGGTTTTTCAATTTAATAACATTAGATCTGACAAAAAAGAAATTCTCACCAACAGGCTCATTTGGCCTTTTTTGAATTTATTATATCTAAAATATATTGACATTATGTATATGTATATGTATATGCATACAGTCGATTCTGGTCTAACGGTCACCTGTACATAATGGTCACCTGCCTATAACGGCCACTATAAATCTCCCCAATGCATTTCCTTCCTTATTTGACCTGTACATAACGGTCACCTGTCTATAACGGCCAGCGATCACTATTTTTTAACCAAAATCACAGGTTGAACCTGCTATAACGGTCACAAGATGATCGTCGTGAAGAGATTTTTTTGGGGTTTATTTTTTGTCCCAGGTTATGTCTTTACTTTTTCAATCATCTTAAAAATTATAAATTTTATGTGTTTATATGGCCATGTCTGTAGTTTTGGGTTTATTTTCTGTCAAAGTAAAGTTCCATTGTAATTCTCTGATCATAATTGAAAAACAAACGGACACTCAATAACTTCCGTGACACGCAGTTACTGGTGGTGTAATTCGATTGGTTCTCAGCATCCTCACTGAACAGTAGACGACTTCCCATTGGCTGTACATAATGTAATCTGTATGTCTGGTCACTCTATTGATTCTCGAGAAACAAAACAAATGAGGTGTTATGTTAGGTGTCTGACTGTTTCTAGCCAGACATGATTGGTAAATAAACATGAATAAAATAAAGATGCCCCGTGTTAGGATTATTTAATGACTCATGATCTTATTCAGCTGTAATCAGTCTTATTTATAACACGTATGTCTTCTTTCTTTATGACAGTTGTGGTATGTTTTAATATATGGGTTCTAATTTTGAACCTGTCTATAAGGGTCACCTGTCCCAACGGCCACTTTTGTCAGGTCCCATGGGTAGCCGTTATATACAGGTTTGACTGTATATATATATATATATATATATATATATATATATATATTGTTAGAGATTCGCTTATCGTAGGTCGGTGTCAAACCATTCCATACCACTTAGAACATAGAAATAAAAGAGAATCAACAAACAACAACCCAAAGTAACATTTCTGCATATTGCAGTGTACTAATTGCATTTTAACTTGATTATAAAGAAGGCAATGGAAACATAAAGAAAGTAATATGGCTACAGGTAAAATATTATAAGGCTGCGCAGATGTCCAGGAAAGCACAGTACACGGCTACAGACCGCAATTAATTACGCTATATGTTTCTATATAGCGTTAGTGGCTATAATATTTTTTATTAATATCAGAAGGCCCATGGATTTCTGTATGTACCTTTGCCTGCCTGATGGAAACATACCCTGAAAAGGACAACCTCTGTTGTCCTGCTCTTTCTCCCAGGATATTGGTTTAAACAAACACACCCACTAATCGTGGCCGGAGTACACCCATTATACTTTTTGCACTACTTTTGAATGGGCCGGAATTACCACAAATAAGTATTCAATGACAACAAGTTACACATGTTTACAAACTACATGCTCTCCCCTGTCACTTCAGTCAAATAGTTGCCACTTCATAGCTGTCTGCCATGAAATAATCACAGTCAAACAGCAGACTACTTGCGCGGAGAGATTTCCGGATGGAGAACCAAATGGGAAGATACCTGTGATCTGAGGCCAGCTAATTACGCAGCCATCTTTCCAACCATTTAGGAAGAAAACATATGTGGAAATTTTGACAAATCAGGTTAGTTAGTTTAGCGTTTAGATTACGCGCATGATTATTTTATATGACAGATATTAATATTCGTAAATTTTACAAAAGAATTATTATTAGTCCAGTGCTTGCTAGCTAGAACGGGGTCAAGAAATATTTCGATACACAATAAGCAAACGACGTGGCTGGAAGAATTTTGTGAAAAAGGGTAATACAAATAACTGCGTTACTAGAATATTACTCAATTTATATTAATCTTGTTATATATGATGGCATAGACAGATGCAGTTTAAATGAAAATGGATGTTACAAAACTTGAATAGCTTAAATATGAATCAAATGTAAACAGAAGAAAAAAAACACCAAACAATACAAAACATTATAAAATAATATTTATATCAAACAAATCATAATAGAATGGGTAACTAACACACTCTTTGTATTAATCGTACTAATAACTATAAACATTTTTCACACACTCCCGCGTACATCTATGTGGGAAGAGAGGATTTATTATTTAATGAAAAATAACTGTCTATTATTTTATTTTTTAAAATTCCAACATATGAAATTCGAATATTAGTTTATGTCATACTTTGCATCATGAAAAAGATCTCTTTAATATTTTTAAAATGGAACTATTTTTAACTCGTATAATATTGCATGATTAAAGAACATAACACCCAAACAACATGGTCATGCTTTCGACAAAACCCCGAAACAAGACAACAACAACACAACGACAACAAACTATTACAAGTTTTGAATAGCCTTTAGGGCTATATCAGAAAATATAGCATGGTAGAAGTAAGCTTGTGGTGTGAGGTTTGAAGAACCAACAATAATATTTTATTATGGGTCTGTGAGATTTGATAATTTATATAATATTAATTATTTATTATGGCTGTTGGCGATCAAAAGTTATAGGTTAACATCTCACGCACCCTCATTTAATACTTTGTGCCAATAAATGACCCCCCCCCCCCCCCCCCCCCCCCCCCCCCCCCCCCCCCCCCCCCCCCCCCGCTCCCACACTTTCCTGACTTTTTGGCCATAGGTCTTTATTAAAATTATAACATAAAGCATAATTGTTGTTTTATGCTATACTTAGTCTATACAACTGAAAAAAAGAAGAAAATAACGTAATTAAACATTGATGATAATAATTTATATTCTTATTATTTTTGTATCTGCACTATACTCCTGTTCAGTTGCTTAGACCCTAAGCCTTAGTTATTTATAGGAGAACGAAAGTGCATTCACAACATACATAGATGTTTGTAAAATGGAAATAAATCAACTTCGTGCATTTTAGATGACGAATTGTGTATAAAACCTGTTGTGGTTTGGGTTTGTTTTCATGCAAATGTAAAGAAAACAAGGATTGAATAGGAATTAAACGTAACATTTGCAAAAAACGTAGGGTCTAAACAATTGAACAGGACTATAATATACATTCAGTCTAAGAAAAACAATTTAAAGTTATTTTGATTGTATTAGGTTTGTAAGTATTAAAATAATACTGTGCGGTGACAATGCAAGCCATACATATTTTTTTCTTCATCAAAAGGCATCTCTCTCTCTCTCTCTCTCTCTCTCTCTCTCTCTCTCTCTCTCTCTCTCTCTCTCTCTCTCTCTCTCTCTCTCATATCAGTGTGTGCGTTCGTCTGTCAGTCCGACTGTCTGCCTGCCTGTCTGTCTGTGTATAAATGTCTTTTTAAAATGCTAACCAGACAGCAAATTGTTGGTAATGTTAACAAACTTTGATAGTAGTTGTCTCTACAACAACCAGTTTTAAGCAATAAAACAGTTTCACAAACAAAATACAACGAGATGTAACATCAAAGTCACGACAGTAGTATTGAGAAACGATACGGTTTATGAAACATACTTTATAGACATTCTTTATATGACAACATGGTAACATAAGTCTTGAAAAGTAACATCACTTATACAAAATTGTAATTTCGCTGCTAAACATTGCTCTTTTTGCGTTTTAAATCAAAAGACTTGAAAAATTCGATGTCCTTATGAATGAATGAATGGATGAATGAATGAACGAATATTTAATAACACCCAGCACACAAAAACCCACACCGGCCATTGGGTGTTATATGATGATCAACATTAATGTAAAATTATAAAATTACTGAGAACAATAGTGAAGGCACAATGAAGCATATTAACATTAAATACCAAAAACAAATCTTCAAAAAGACAACTAGCAATAAATGTGAAGTCTTTGTATTTGTATTTTGTTTTTGAATTTGTTGATTCTGCACACCCCTCCCCCAGGGGCCTGAAGGATGGGATCCAAAAGGGAAAATTCAGCCAATAATAAAATAACATTTTCTACTTCCAGAAATGTTAGAACCGAATAGTATTCAAAAAATTAAAGGTCATTATCATTTATCAACGTTGTTTGTGCCTTAGAACGGGTACGTTTTGCACAACTAATAGATCATTCCCAAATAAATTTGGTGGACAGCTTTCTTAACCCATGGAGAAAGAAAATCCTCAATATTCAGGAAAATGAGTGTCATACACTCTGATAGGTGAAGTCAACAATTTACTCAGGTGACCGTTTAGGTCAAAGGGCCTCTTGGTATTTGTTATTATTATTATTATTTTTAATCCATTGTCTGTTGGATTTATTATCACTGAATATAAATACTATACAGTCCTGTTCATTTGTTTAAACCCTAAGGTTTTTTTGTGCAAATGTTACGTTTAATTCCTATTCAATCCTTGTTTTCTTTACATTTGCATGAAAACAAACCCAAACCCCGACAGGTTTTATACACCATTCATCATCTAAAATGCACGAAGTTGACTTATTTCAATTTTACAAAAATCTCTGTATGTTGTCAAGGCACTTTCGTTCTTCTCTAAATAACTAAGGCTATTTGCATAACAAAAGATTAGGATACGAGGCTACGTGAAGGCCATTATAGCTTGTTTCATTGAATCAAGGTTATGAATGTTTTGGAATGTAAAATGTGTAGCAGCTTTGTCTAACCTTTTCTTTAAACATATACGTAAAATACAAATGAATGGGAGAAAAAGACTCCATCATATGCAGTCATGTGGGATAGAAAAAGTACACACTCGGTGGTGGAAATTTCGACCCTGGGACATCTCGTAACTTTGGAGGCATGGTAGTTTGTGTTAGGTCGGGTATACGAGATGGTATTAAGCAAATGCCTTTAACTAAAGTAGTGTCGGAAATAAAATAAAACGGATTTTCGTCGATTATTTCTTTTAACATGTCGATCAAAATGCGTTATAGTCTGTTCCAATAAAGTGCACAACTCACCTGTTTACTGACATATTTCATTTAATTTCAAGAGTAAACACCACCTTGTATATCAATGAGAGCCCAAACAAATAAATGCTAAATTAGGTAGAGTATCATTAAATAGATATTTACAAAATATTTACTTGTCAGTTTAATATAACTTTTACTTATTTTGGTCTTCCATGTCGATTTTTAAAGATAGATAGGGCCTAGATGTCCAACATGTTAGAATGAAAACATTGTTGTACACATGATTGTAAGCATAATTGGCAGGCAAATCGAAACATAAATAAAACAAAAACAAGCAAATAACCCAATCCACCCCCCAAAACCCCCCAGTAACAACACCACCCCCACCCCAAAATAAAATACAAAATAAGCCCCCGCCAACACATACACGCACACGCCAACCCCCCAAAAAATCAAACCCAGAACCACCCCACCCCCCAAAAAAAACAAAACCAACCAACAAAAAAACACAAAAAACCCCACACAACTCACACGAACACGCACATTTTGTATCTATATTTACAGTGACACGCATTAATCACATTTGTATTTATTTATTTATTTAGTCATTAAAAAACCCAAAACAATTTCAGCCTTTAGATCAGGTTCAGTATTTTTTTAATCACAAAATAGCAAGTCATTGGTGTGGTTGATTGACTTCTGCTTCTAGGAAAATAATGAATGTTACTACTTTATTTATGATTATACAGAAAAAAGTGCAGTTTGACAAATAAACTGACGATCAAAAGAAAGTATACCAATTATTTTTTCAAAGTATTAAAGACAACACAAAACACAAGTTGATGCAAATGTTATATTTTGAAAGTATAATAATTTGGAGATAAATAAACACGAGTATACTCAATAAAACCCATAAAATGATAATATCACAGTTCACAACAGCTCTAGGGGTGAAATGTGCGATTTCATAAAGGACCACTCATAACGAAGGTGAATAAATTTGACCACAAAGAATATGTTTCAATAGCGTGTATGTCCACCATGTGCAAGTATGCAAGCATGGACCCGACGTCGGACAGATTTCCGTCAATGACAATAATGTTTGTCCGCTGTTGGCCACAGATACCGCCCCAAACCATCACAGATCCAGCACCAAACGGTTCAGTCTCCTGAACACAGCACGGAGTTGTTCTCTCTCCTGCACGTCGGTATATCCGAGTCCTGCCATCAGCTCTGAATAACTGGAACCTGCTCTCATCAGAAAAGAGTACACGTTGCCAGTTCCGATGTTGCCAACTTTGAAACTGACGTGCCCAACGTAAACGTCGAATTCGATGTTGCCTCGTCAATGCCATCCCTCTGAATGGTCGATAGGTCCTGATACCATGCTGTTGTAGTCGACGACGTACAGTGTGACGACTGATGACATGTCCAAGGCCAGTCGCTGCAGATGACGTCATAGTGAGGAATCTCTTACGTAAGTGTAAGATGCGGAGATGGCGGTCCTCGTTGGCTGTTGTGACGCGGGGTCTTCCACTTCATGGTCTGTATGCAGTCCTGCCAGTCACCCTGTAACGCTGTATCAACCTGATGATCGTCAATTTTGTCAACTCGCACCCAACTGCACCATACCAATAGCTCTCTCTCTCTTTCTTCAGCAGTGTCACGGTACATGCTCTTAATTTGTTTCGCCTGTGGCGATTTTAATTGTGTTAGAGGGCCGTGTGCAGTTGATTGCCCGTAGCCCAGATGGGCAACTTGTTACGTAAGACTTCTGCGCGACCGTCCTCGATCGGTACGCCTAATACACACCCTCAGCCAGTGGCGGAGGCCATGTGGCTAGTAGTTACGTAATATCTCCGGTAGTGCTGTTTATGGCCAGGAGATTGCTCGCGGTTGGCGACAGCCAGACTGACGATCAGAGAGAAATATACCGACTCTAGTAAATGTAGAATATGAGATGATACGTGAGGTACCGCCTTGTACCCCCAGGCCAATTCTGATTTTGGAATAAATAGCTAGGATTTAGAGATATCTAGGAGAACGAATTAGGACGGCTCCAGGGGATCACGAACGTAGTCCGTTAGGACTTGGTAAATATAATTTCTTCTCTGTGTATAACCTTGATGTGATTGATGTGACTTAAATATTTTAATACTGTATTATACCAATATTCTTTAGACAGTGTCTTCGGTCATCTGACGAAGTAAATCGTAGACTTTTTGTTCTAACATTATATGAGTATTTGGTAATATAAAGCTTAGCCAGTCATCCTAGAAGACCCTAGGTAAACTGTAGGTTATTGTCTTTATTGTGATAGGTACCAGTATTAATTTTGTGTTACAGATTACTGAAAGAGTAGTTAAGGGTTAATTAAAAATTAACCCGTTAGGAATAGAGCTGTAATTCCTTTATTAATTAAGTTCCCCAAGAAGCGTTCCTAAATTATCACACGTTACTGAACGAGTAGTAAGGGTTAATTAAAAATTAACCAGTTAGGAATGGTGTTATAATTCCTTTATTAATTAACTTCTCCTGTAAGCGTTTCTCAATTATCACACGTGTGGGTGTGGTGTAACGGTGAAGTGATTCGCATATTGTGTAACTAGACACCTAGAGATTAACTAATTAAGTGATCAGTTCTGGGTTGTTATTATTGCTGTTATTAATTCACTACTACGGCTGTACATTTGTCAGCGTAGGATAATACAGATTCCAAAGTGTATTGTGTTTTGTTGTGTTTCTAGAGAACTAACGTGCTATATTAATATATACTTTATATAAGATCGTATCTCTGATCATACCTAGACGAGCCATACTAGGGTTTAACAGCCTGTTACAGAGAGATCTAATAGATATACAGTTAGGAGAGATATTTTGATAATCGTGTTTTATTCAGTTACGGGAATTATAGAATCCCCGTGACAAGCAGTTAGCCTTGCCATATTCTCTGGTGTTTTACTGTTCACTGAGGCATGTTCTAAGCAGTGGCCCCCTTTTTTACCACCTTATGTGCACGAGTATCGTGTTTCTCGTGCAGTATAAATTTGATGAATAAACTCATTTTGCACGTGCGGCATCGCCCAAACGCAGAAATGTGCAACTATTCGTCATTGATTGCATTATAACGAACAATACTGGAACCCATCTAACCTTCCATGAACGTGTATTGTGTTTATTTATAATAAAAATAATTGGTATACTTTCTTTTGATCGTCAGTTTATATTGCATCGAACGCATTTAATGTCGAACTAATGCAGACAGGACGAGAAAGGGTCGATTAAAAACACCCATTGCGCCCTTACCTTTCTATCCTTTGATTTCCATTTATTTGTTCCTAGTTGGCATCTCCTACTATATTTAAACGTGTTTTGCTGTTCACCTCCACCCATCAGTCATTGCCTCTACAACCGCGACGAGTGCTCGTCTCCTGTAGTCTTCCGTGCCACAGACCTATCATTTTGCTCTTGTCTGAGCTTAATCAGTGATCACTACAGTACAATCTGATTACAATTAGCTCTACTGGGTCTAGCCAGTAGATCTACCAGCATTGCGTGAACTCCCAAGTCCAGGTGACATTTCATCTTTGCCTTTTATAGCGTTTTTGGGGAGCAGACAAATTCTAAAAATATCGAGCGAGACTATTTATGCAATAGGCGAACTTGTTGGTCTATTTCATCATTACAAAAACAGGGGGAAAAGTGCAGTAATAAACTTTGGATTGTACACTAGTATAAACAGATTTTATGGCTATACCATCACAGTTTGTTTTTCGTCTTGAAACGAATTTTATATAAAATTTCATATTGCAATTAGTTTCCGGCATACTTCGTAATTCACCCGAATTATTTCGTATACCCTCGGTATAATCCCGAATGTTTTCAAATTCTTTTCAAATCACTGGCATGATTTTGCAAGTAAGGTTTTGATTGGTCGAATGAAAAGTCAACTGAACATGAGCTCCAACGGGCTGCTGTTAGATCGACATGTAATAGTGGAGCTAATTTTAATTAGACTGACTACAGTATAGCCATCTACTGTACTACCTTACTATCTGTGGTCGTTAGTTCCGTTGGCGTACAGAAGTACATAGAGACTTGTACCCATGGAGGAAGATGGAACAAGTAGGCATCGGTCTCGACAGCCCAGAGTGAGTGAAACTCTTTGTACATGCCCATATACCACTAAGGTTTCAGGCATGCCTATCTCGGGCTTAACGTCCGACTTTCACCAGTGACGTGGGCGGAATTTGGAATAAAAATTTAGTAGTTGGGCCAAAGACCTATTAGACCGGTTTCAGAATGAGCTACGTGCCACCCGGAGAGGACATTATGTAGACCTGCTTTTTTGTATTCCTCATCATATACGTTAACAAAAAGGTTTTGGTAAACGGGCTTCTGGTGGTGGGTGTGGTAAATATGGGGGTCAAAGTAGGGCCCCCTCCCCAAAACAGGGTCAACTACTACTAGCACTATTGAGAAAACAGATAACTGGGAGAACCTTTCAAATGATGATAGAATCATGGAACGTGGCACGGATGATCTCACTGGGGATTTCGCCATATCCAATCAATGAACCACTTGAAGTTTCAATATGGCGGCCATTTTTCAAGACAACACACTTCAGACATTTCTAATCAGTTTTAAATGATTTGAACAATTTTGACGGGCTGCCAAAAATAAAGTGCGTCTGATTATTTACAAAACCTAAACATACTTTTAAAAAAACAAAATAGAAGCCAAGTCATGAGCGCATGGAACAACGTCTAGTTTCAACGAGATCATAATTGGCAGTGGACAGCCCAGAAACCAGTTAAAATAAAATTACAAAACAAGGTTAAAACGGAATAAAATCGTAGTTTTTTTTTAGATGAGAAAGATGTAAGTCAAACTAATGAAAATATGCTTTACTGGTAGGCGATCTAATTATCAATTTAACTCATACTGACGTTTATGGGACAGAATGATTAGAATTAACCAGATCTGACCTCACTCTGGATCCCCTTTCCTTTCAACTTATTTTCGTGTTTATTTGCAATTAAGGTTCAAGCACGCTGTCCTGGGCAGTCTGTCCAGGACAGTGAGTTAGGGGCTGGTTTGTTAGTGATTAGTGAGAGAGAAGGTGGGAGCCGATGCCGGGCTGCGAACCCTGTACCTACCAGTCTTATGACCGATGGCTTAACCACGACACCACCGAGGTCGGTGCTGGCTCCCCATTACTTTCCATATATGGTAATATCTTACATACTTCCCAATAATCTAAATTACAAACAATTAATCACTCCACCGAGGTGATTTTTCAGGGCCAGGTCTGATTAAGTGGAAAATAAACAAATAATTTTAACAATAAATTCCAAGGATATTGTATAATGCATACTATTTTTTACCCATTACTTTACGTTTTAAATTAGATTATTTATTATACTAAAGTTAAAACATGCACTTTAACTTTATTTATATCTCAGTATTATATATATGATGCATAAATAATAATAAAAACAGCCTGAAACAATAACAACCCCTCACACTTATGTTTGACAAAACAAAGCACAGTTCCTCCACCCCCCACCCACCCCCCAACAAAAACAATAAAGAAAGAAAGAAAAAAAACCCTCCCCCTAAACATTTTTATGATCAGTTTTGATTAGCCATAACGTTCATGTATAATGTTTATTTTAGAGATTGGAAGAGTAGGATGGTGTAAGGTTGGATACATCAGAAACATTTTATAGGTAATGAGTACAAATCGTCGAATACCATGTTTCAGAAACAAGTGCCATCTAGCCTACCCTGAACACAAACGTTTATGAGTCTAATATAATCAGTTTTAAAACATTTATTTCGATTAGCACTGTCTTAATCTATGTGTAATTATTTTGATTTCTTTCAGGACGTAAAACTGCGGAATGAAACACTTTTATTTTAAAATTAATATTAGTCTTGTTACATTTCAGATTTAAGGAATCATGTTTCAATTTCTTTGGCCAAACATCCAGTGGGCAGGTAAGTACAAATTAATAAAATAATATGCAATCACATGCAGAAAGAAAGAAATGGCTTTATTTAACGACGCACTCAACACATTTTAGTTACGGCTATATGACATTTAACGTTTGGTTAAGGATCACACGGATAGTTAGAGAAGAAACCAGCAGTTGTAACGCCATGGGCTACACGGGGGTGTTTTATATGCACCACCCAGCAGACAAGATAGTACATCCAACGGCATTTGTTACACCAGTTGTGAAGCACTGGCTGAACAAGAGCTGAACAACATGGGTTGTCCTTTTCAAGGTGTGTTGCCCCCAGGAAGGCAAAAGTGCATTAAAAAAGTCATGAGCCCACTGATATTAATAAAAGTGCAGTAACCACTAATACTATATATACTAATAGAAACATGTAGCGTAAAGCATTGTGATCTGTTTCCATCTAGCCGGAGCAGCCCAATATTGCTTTGCTACCATGCGGGTTTTGTTTTTGCACCACTGGCTAGTTTAGGATAGGTACGAATCTGGAGTTTATGTATTTTAAAGAAAGTAAAACATTGGATATCCTGTTTTGTTCAAAAATGCATTTCAACATACAGGGTAAACTGATATTGAGTCCGATAATGTTCTTTGCTTTGACACTATAATAGGTATTAAAGAATAAATAAAGTATAAGCTATAGAACATCTCCATTTTGTCATTCGTTCCAACACGTTTGCAGTCTTTCCATAAAATTCAAAATAATACAATGTGTGCTGTTTCCTTGTTTACTGGGATTGTGTCTGGACAGCTAGGTTTGTAATCTACTAGTGGTTGTACTTCAGTGTCTTCACCATGTAAACAACATTGAATCATAGGTGCTTTTGTATAAAAAATATGGAAGTCGAAGGAGCAGGACTGGAAAAGTAGGAATTTAAAAATGGAAGAGTGCAGCCAGTCTAATTAGAAAACGTCTTGAAAGCATTGGCAGGTGGTCAGTGGTCATCAACACGATGGAAAGTCAGAGTTGGCTACTAAGTTTGATTTCAGTTTGCTTCATGATACTGTGGACATCCAGAACCGTGATTATAACAAAAGTCGCCAAAACACTTTGTTAAAATGACCTGAACAATGGAGTGCAGCAGTTTAAGGTGTAGTATGCGAAATCGGTTTTGCAGAAATGAAAATCATGCCTTAGCCATTTATTACATCAATTTACCAAATTAATGTGCCGTTTCTTTAATTACTGATCGAGCCCGTGTTGAAATATCTGAACCTGTGGTATCTGGAACCAAGACATTAACTTAATCTAGGCTGAGATCATTTGTATAACGTTGAAGTCTAGACACTGGACATTGACGCGAAGCTCAAGCAAGAAAGAAAAAGTGGGGGTAGCATTCAAACGTTAATATTTGAAGCCGGTCTCTGAACTGATAAATATATTGTTTACTATCAAATGCAATAAATCCGGCTGCCAAATCTGATTTCTTTTTCAGGTGGTCGTGTCCTGCTAGTAGTCGCGTCCATCGATGATCCTTATCTTTTCATCTTGATGGGCATACTGATGGCTGTTGTGGGGGTAGCAGTATTTGGGTTACGCCTGCTGTGGCGACACGAGTTAGAGGTTTATATAACATTTAGTGAAATATCTTAAAACATCAGTGAAATAAAAGTGTTATCAGTCACTCAGTGACGATAACACATTTTAGACTGAAAATTTCACTATTTCACTTTAAAATGTGTTATCGTCACTGTAGAAAGTGTTATCTTCACTGTAAGAAAACCGGAACTATTTTGCTGCTGGCATTTTAAAAATAAAGGCAAATTGACAAAAGTTATATAGTAAATAGAAAATTTCATGTTTTTATGTCAAATATGATTTGTATCTTATCTCGTGAAGTTTGCAATCATATCACACTCGTCGCGCTTGCGAGACTCGTGAGATATGATAGAAACTTCACTCGATGAGATGTAAATCATATTTGACAAAAAACATGAAATATCCTCCATATATTAGCAAATTAAAATCCATAGCTAACATGTTTACAGAGGGTAGGTGAGGCTGGCATGATTAAAACGCGTGTATCCTTTAAAACAATCAGTCACATAGCCATGGCGGAGTTTGTGAGACAGACTGGCAATAAAAACCTACCACATTACCACCATTTAACAACTTCCATTAATTTTAGCTTTCAAATGCTCACCTTTTCCTAAAAGAACCACTCCTCGAGAAATGCCTTGTATAAATAATTATGGATACTTTTGGACATTATATACTTTAAAAACGTAATAAGATACATTTAACGTGTAATACATATAAATGTTTTCTATTTTAAGTGGAATACATACACAAACTGACAAATACAATATAAATGAACGTTGTTAGCACTGTTGATCCAAACACTGGATTTTCGCTTTGCAATTCAAGGGAGGTAATTAACTTTTTGGAAACACTGTTTCTGATTACCTAATATAAATAGGTTTGATAACGTGTGTTTTTTCTTTCTTTCATTTGTTTTTCCTTTTTTAAAACGTATTTTGTTATATTTTGTATTAATGAAAACATTTGTTATTCTCACTCACTCTGCCCACGATACCTGTCTCTCTTTTTCTCTGTCTCTCTCTCTGTATCTCTGTCTCTCTCTCTCTCTCTCTCTCTCACACACACACACACACACACACACACACACACATACACACACAACCACAAAGCGGTACTATTTGGGAACATGTTACCATTTGACATCTTTAATGCTTTAATATATATAAATGTTTTCTAATTTAAGTGGAATACATACACACACTAACAAATACAACATAAATGAACGTTGTTTCCACTGTTGATCCAACACTGGATTTTCGCTTTGCAATTCAAGGGAGGTAATTAAAATTTGAAAACACTGTTTCTCATTACTTAATATAAATAGGTTTGATAACGTGTGTTTTTTGTTTCTTTCCTTCTTTTTTCCTTTTTTAAAACGTATTTTGTTATTTTCTATTAATGAAAACATTTGTTATTCTCTCTCACTTTGCCCTCGATATTAGTCTCTCTCTCTCTCTCTCTCTCTCTCTCTCTCTCTCTCTCTCTCTCTCTCTCTCTCTCTCTCTCTCTCTCTCTCTCTCTCACACACACACACATACACACACACACACACACACAACCTCAAAGCGGTACTATTTGGGAACATGTTACTATTTGACATCTTTAATGCTATTTATATACTTACCTTTATTTGACTTGTACGGCACCCAATAGTCCAAATGGTGCTAGAGTGTCGTTAAACATTCATTCATTCATTCCTTTTGACATCGCTGCTCATGAAGACGCCACATCCTCAAAACAGGACAAACTGTAAAAGTACATAATTATACATGTATTATGCTAGCGTATATAATTATATAGCCATGTTGTTTTTCTTTACAGTAATGGTATGATTCTACTCCAGAAATATGCAAAGAAAACTGAATTATTGGACCGATTTTGAAGACGGATTTTAGTTAGACTATTGATACATGTATACTTCTAATTAACATTATCAAATTTACTTTTTACCAGGGGCGATGTGTGAGGGTGATGGGGTGGGGTGGTATTGATGGTGGTAGTGTCCTACTTTTACGGAATGTACATTATAAAAACAGTGAGTCATCCAAAAAACTTTACAAAGGTACAACACTTGTAATATTGTGACAAAACAGACTTTGAAATATAATAGCAGTAGTAACTAAGTTTATTTAAAATTTGGAAACACATAACTTATTTGGCTGGCTATGCCATTCCCAAGATACTTTCGAGCACACGCTATTATCCGACTTCCGGTAGTAGTTTCTACACAATAATACTAAAAGTTTATATAACGCTTTTGACTAAAATATATTACAAAACAATATGGTTTGAAAGGGGTTGCATGATATAAAAATACCAGGTTACGACGTTTTGATATCGTGACTATTTGGCTCGGTTCAATAACTGAGTAACAGGCTCGCTGAAGCTCGTTTGCTAGACCGTTATCTAAACCTCGCCAAATAACCACGATATTAAAACGTAGTAAACTGATATTCTCCATTTATTACACTTATTAATCAGGATTAAGCAGTCATCTGTCTTTACAGTAGTTCGACCTCAAAAGGAAGGTATTTCCCTAAAGAAAACGATGATATTCCGGACACCCACACGGAGCAGTTTTCTACCAGGGCCGTACCTAACTGTGCATCTGCACACCCCAGATTGTTTTTTGTTTGGAAGTGTTCTTTTTAGCTTAAAAACTACAATGTTTATCTATATGGAGTAGATCCTTTATTACTGTAACCCGATTCTATTTGTACTGCCATACAACTTAGTTTAGTTAAGGTACGGCCCTTCTTGAATCTAGGGTACGTTATACTAGACTAAGACTACCAACTGTCACGACAGAGTTGGCCAACTCGACGATCTCACGACGTCTACGACTGTCCAGTTGCTAGTCTACAGTATACAGCTCCTACGACCGATTAGTTGTTAATCTGAGCACAACCATTGTAAGACGGGATTTGGGAACATTACAACGTAACCATTGAATTGGCCAACTTCGTCGTGACATTTGATAGTCTGAGCCGAACAATACACTCATTACAACTATTCCGACGACTGACATTTTGTGAACAGTACGTAAATATTTGTAATTTGCATCTGTTGTATATTCTTGTGTATACATACTAGTTAACACATTTTAACATTATTTTAAAGCGATTTTACATCTGCTACTACCCCTATATACTTCATCCTGTATATATATACTGTTTTGCAAGTAATATAAGAAAAATTAATATATCACCTGCCATATGATTATCATGTATTTGAAAAATTATATCTGTAACTGTAAAATTAAAATGCCTAATTCATGCATTGCATCCCGACACACACACACACACACACACACACACACACACACACACACACACACACACACACACACACACACAAAGTCAAACACAGACACATACACACACACACATACACATACACACACACACACATACACACACAGACACACACACAGACACACACACATACAAACACACACACACACACACACAGTCAAACACAGACACATACACACACACACACACACACACACATACACACACACACAGACACACACACAGACACACACACATACAAACACACACCCCCCCCCACACACACACACACGCATTATCTTTTTAGCAATTCCTGTAGGTTTTGCCAAAATATTTGTATTAATGGACAGAAGCAAAATAAATGAATAAGAGTCTCTAGAACAGATTTACAGAATGAACATTTGTCATCTTGTTGAATTTTGTTTTCACAGAGAAATG
>NW_024534276.1:0-71277 GCF_016097555.1 Gigantopelta aegis
TTTCCAGATGTAATTACTTTTGTTAATGAATTTATAACAATATTGCCTTTAACGGGCATATTTAGGTAGGAGTATGAGATTATAGTACATTCATAGGATCATGTTTATTTATGTTGTGGAAAATCTTAAATTTTTAACTTGTTTCAAATCATTTATAGGGTTATAACATACGTATATTAATACTTCATCCATATATCCCTCAAGCTTTGAAATTGATAGCAAGGGAAAATTAAGTAAGGGCATTGGACTGAAGAGATGGCATTTTATTTAAACTTACTTCCTGTGGTGCATTTCAATGTTTCACTCCGGTAATATACCCTACTTATTGTAAAGTATTATAACAAACAGTAAATTAATATTGTAAATGTTAAGGTCTGATTGTTTCTTGCCCGACTGGCCCTATTTTATCAAGTAGAATTTGGTATTATTAAACGCTCCTAGTTATATTAACTCCAAAATTCACATTGCCATTAAAACCATAAGACCGGTCGTTTAAAGAACTGGTACCACGTAGTTGAAATTAATGAACTAACAGGAAAAGACAACTGTATGATGATAGAGGAAAGAGATTGATTTGTTAATCTATTTTTGACCTAAATAACTACCTGGTACAGTAATATTCACTTTAGAAGCTTTCACTATACCATTTTATTTTTCTGTTATACACACATACTTCCGCTGTCTTCTAGTCCTTGAAGATTAAAGTTTAACTCAGTATATGGTATTCTGAGTAGTAACTGAAAATATGATGGCTAAATATTATTAGTATCAAGGACTGTCCCATTTATGTTGCCATATTAACATTTTCAGGAGCAGTGGTTCCCATCAAATGTACAGTTAATAGTGACCTATCTTTCCCCCACGGTAATACTGAACTAGCAGAGGACCGTGATCGAGGTGATGGCTGCCAAAAATCAAAGTTAAGAATGATATCAAACTAAGAGCTCAAATAAAACACAAGACATCAAGAATGCAAGGAGTACAAAGATTAACTTACATTGCTACATTATTAGTGACATTGGACATAGTAATGTACGTGGTACAATATCTTTAGTGATTGACAGATATAGAGTCCACTAGATTGTCTTTGAATTGTCAATAAAAGATATGTTCCCAGGAGAATTTGAGACTTTATTTGTTAGATTACTACCAGTACTGTGCAACCATTTGATAGAAGTAGGATCATCAATACCAGGAAGATCAATATTACCAGATCATCAAAAAGAGAGTTAGATTTGTACCTTCAACACTGTCCCGAGCTACCATTAGGAATAGGGTGCGGATTTTTGAAAAACTGTTTATAGAATATAGTGCAGATTGTTAATCATTAGAATTATTATAACTTACTAAAATTAATGTTATATCCAAATATAGCGTTGACCTTTGTGCAGACATTTTCAAAACATTCCCAACACTGCAGCCGACATGTCAGGGTTTGGTAGTATTAAAATAGCATCAGCATTTCAAGAACACTGTCCATTAATACTAACCATTATTTAATGGAGTACCATCAGCGACCACATTACATTAGAGACATTGGTCTCCACTTATGAAACAACATATCGAAAAACAGAAGGGTTTTTAGTTATGGTACAGGATCTATATATTTAAAAAAAAATTATGTGTTTATACCATTAGAAGGACACTGTTGACCTTGTAACATACCTACAGTATAGAGGAGTAGAGAGAGAGAGAGGGAATAACAATTTCTCAACAATTTTGATCCTAGTTTATTAAACAAAGACGAGAGGGCTCTATGATTTTATATTAAATTTTGTTAAAGTAAGTGGGTGGAGTCAGACTATGAAATAGTTAAAATACAGTGTATAGTTTATATACAAAAAAAGTCTTTGATTTTATTAGTTGTCATGACAACATAATGGCTAAAACACAAACCGTTTTCAGTTGTTTTTCCTTTAAGAGTTTTAGATCATGTTTTAAACAAAGATTATAATGGCTTGCTCTCTCTCTCTCTCATCTCCGTCATAAGATCCCTGAGTATACCAGTACATAAAGTAATCTTTTTTCTTTGTTGTTCACAAGATTATTAAAGAGAGGACAAGATCTGTACCTTCAGTACATCTATTATCACCTCCACAATCAGGAGATAGAATAGATATATATTATTGAGATAGTACATAGTTACATGTGGTCCAAATTAATATAGGATTGTCTGGCACACTGGCAACAAAGTTTGCTATATGGTAGAAGGATCTGTCTCATCAAAGACAGTTTCATCAGGTAAGAGGCAGTTAACTATTAATAATAATATTAAAAGTATGTTTTTTTTTTTTTTGATTATAGTTTTTATATATGATGTACCTCAATGCTAAATAATAGTCCTTGTTGATGTCCAATAAAACGCTTTCTCATTGCCTCAAGTTTAGATTGGCACTTTGATTGTTTCCAATGTCAAGGCTAGTTCTGCCTATTTTCATAATCAGTTGTTAACGTTCACACTTTATTCGTTGGTGTCTATAAACAATAACAATATTGTTTCTTATATAATCAATTATATAAAATGTCTTTACTAGTGGAGACATTGTTCCTGTATGGTATCCATTATTAGGGATCATCACTATGTTCACCTAAATTATTAACAGCCCATGCAATTATATGAAATAGATAATTCCTGATGATCAGTAACCTTAAAAATAACAACAAATTATAAACAATATGTTATTATTAAACAATACTAATACCATTTTCTGAATTACTAAGAGTTGTTACTTGATTGTTATCAATAAATTAAAGTTTAGCACTATAACATGTAACATTAAGACAATTACAAACACTTTAATAGAAAAGTAACTACATATAACACAGTGATAGAATAAAATAATAATCTAAAGTCAGGGTTAAAGTTAATACATAGTATAAATAACTATATTAATATAAATATATTACACTTTTGGTGGTACTTCAGAATAGATGTACTGGAAATCTTTTCCAAGAGAATGATAACCTATATTGAATTACATAATGGTCACATAACATAATATAAAAGATTCTGCATTAAGATGGATGTTCTCCTCTATATTATTATTTTGGAGGAGAAATTGCTAAATTTACAGATATTCTTACCAGGTGACATGGCTTGAGGATTTATACCATGATACTTATTACAAAGAGAACAGTACACACCATCGTTTTCGTCCAGTGAAGTTTGCCTCAGAATCTGTACATAAATCAGTAGTTTAGAGCAGAGCTTTCAGTTATAAGTAACTATAAGGAAGGAATACAACTGTATGTCCACTAGTTATACAAAATATGTGACTAACTTATGATCATGTATGTTGTCACTGGTAAGAGAATGTTTTTATTGTGATGATCTGGTGTTAATGAATTATACTTGTTAAAACTAACAATGTTAAATCTTAACCCCCCCCCCCCCCCCCCCCCAGCTTCTTTCTGTGAGCATTATATCACATGATCTATACTTTCTATCATTGGATCATCTTTTTGTTCTAAGTCTAGAATGCTATACAATAAATGACATATCATAATTATTGATATACTTACTAGGAGCTTTCCGTGGCGTGGGGATTCTTGTTTCAAGTACTGGAATCTCTTCTTAGCTAAAGCATTTTTTCGTAATGAGTGGTCCTCTAACACGTCTCTGATCGTCTGTCCAAGTTTAACACCATTGTCCTTTATCAAATCCTCTCTGGCAAGAACCTGATCAGTTTGTCTTGATCAGACTTATTATATTGAGCCATACTCTTAAGATCCTTATCACACTCCCAAACTCTAAGACCATTACTCAATACTACACCATGAGCAAATAGGAGCTAGTTGTATTAAAACATCATTGGTTTGTAGGTTTGTCAACTAAAAATAATTTCAGATAGATTCTTATACATTGTCAGATTATTAACATTAAAACTTACGTTTTCAATAAATCCATCATTTCTTTGGAGTAGGAATTCATCTTCTTGCTCCTGATGACCTGTGAAATATGTAATAATTGATAACCAATAAAACAATAACTGAAAACAAACCAATAACTACAAAGATTGAAATGGACTCATTTCAATTAAAAGTCATTATACAATAAACAGCACTCACTACATTTATCAACTAAGTAGTTAGTTCAATGACACACAACTTTCTAAAATTCTCCTTGCTTACTAAAATTTTTTTGTTATTGACTACTAATCTGTTAATAAATATTGTTATAGGATTCTAACATATGTAGCTACAAAAATTACAAAAATAGATTCATTTCTTAGTCACTAACAAATAAACAGTCAATGGAAGTACCTTAATGAACTGAGTTTTAAGCAACCAAACAAAGTTTCCTAATTATAAGTCTGCTATTAGAATGTGGTTTTTTGGATAATCAATTGTTATTTTAACTTCAGTTTATATTACTTATTGTGTTTACAATATGTAATAGTCAACTTACTAGTTATGGATGGAAAAATTAAATGTTCTTTGTGTTTGTAGTTTCAATGGAGTAGTGAATGATTCTTCATAAGAAATTGCTAAATCTTTCTACCAATAGTATTAAGAGCGAGTTTGTTACGGGCCTCAAAGAAGCTGATATGTTACGTGACCTCCCTCGAAAGTATAATTCTCTACCACATTTCAAGAGATCCATTATATTTCATCTATGTTATGAAGATCACCAACAGTAAGTCCTAGTTAAGATCCAAATACAAACAATTATCACCAATACCCATTGAAACAGTTTGTTACTTCTAATATACACACTATGTCCACAATAAGTTTGGATCATAACTGTAAAAAGATTACATGTAATATCTTTAACCCATTTCTAACTGCTTTAGGTAATTACTTTTGAGAAATGATGTTCACATCTGATGTTGAAGAATCAGATGAAACTGTCAGATAAGGAGGAGTGGGTGGGAAATAAGAATACATCCCTGTATATGACAAGGAATACTAACAAAGTCTTTACTACATTTATTTACCTGGCTTTTTAAAATGATCTTGTCAATGTGAGGTTTGCCATCATGAGACAGATTATACCATTAAATTTGATGGTTACTTTGTGTTCTTGTGTTTTTTCAGCACCATTGTATTTCATATCTAAACATGAATCGAGGGAGGATATGACCAACATTGCTCTAAGACCTTTCAGACGCCTTTATGTTCTCTCTTCTGTTTACTTCTCCTAGTTTGCAACCATCACTTTATAAAAATCAATATTGTTTTCTGAAATCTAATTAAACAAATTCATAATTATGTCTCCTTCAATCTCTCTTCCTCCTTACAGAAGTAAGATTCCTTCCTCTGATCTGTACCAAACCTGGGATGTCATCAGGATCACAATTAACAGAAACAGATTCCTCAGTAAATGTTACTGTGGAGGTGAAGGGTTATAGTATAGCCTTCCTTTTCATATTGCTCTTTAACTGTCTACATAAAAGTGATAATAAATAAAATGATATTTATTAATTAATCACTTACTTCTATGCATTTGTCTTGCAGATATAACAAACAATAGTCTACTAACAAAGTATGTCCATTATCTAACAATTTGTCAGCTCTTATAATCAAATATTGTTTTGGAATTATACTATATTCTGTTCTTTTAACCCAATACAATTTGAACAAAAATGATGAGCAAGGAATTTTGACCAGAGTAGACTCAATGGTCACTTGGTACTTTTGGTTTTGTTTAAAAGTAAACAACTGTCCCTCTTCTAAAAGATTCATCATCTGCTGTTAGTAGGATATAGTTGGTTATTAATATCCTTCATATTAGACACATCAATGGTGATGATGTATATATAATTCAGCTGGTTTATTAACTGACAGTTGATATCATATCCATACAATAGAGAGAGACTGAATATAATCATCTTCAAACATAAATTTATCACTAAAACAAACAGACACCAAACCAGACAGTAGCCGTATGTTCTATAGCTCCTTCTGGTATAATGAGAGTAACACCATATTGACAAATGATGTACAAACCCTAGTAGTGACTTCTAACACTGTTAGTTTCTCCAAATATATCTATTATCAAAGTAATTTTGGAATAATTTATAAGTCTAAGCATTTCACTCTCTTATGTCCTAAGATTGTTAAAGTTATGGACAATTTATTAGGTATTTTCTTTTCACATATTGTTTACAATTACTGTATGCAACTTTTCAGAGTGACAAATGAAATTAAAGTGCACAAAGTAACTGCTGATATACATTGCAACTAACAATTGAACTCCTCTAAATGGACATGACTGATCAAAGCATGTAAGAATCTGAAACTCAAAAAGCCACCCTGTCCAATCTTCAAAATAAGCAAATTCTAGTCCCTTACAGTAACAACAGTATCATCAAAAACAAATCTTAGGACAACCTTTAATAATTATAATATGGTTAATGTATGGATAATGAATAATGAAAGAATCAATAACAGTTGAAATTGAATGGATGATAGACCAAATAAGATGTATTGGAATAAATAAAACACCTCCATATATTGTTACCTTCAGCAATTCTATAGTCAAAATTCTAAGTATTTTGGTGTTGTGGTATTCCAATTACAGAAGATATCTTATTTTCAGAGGTAGTAGATGGAAATATCATGTATCATTGAGTTCTAGTGATGAGAGGACTAATGTTTAAAAAGTAGAAAAAAATATTATATGTCATTTAATTAGTATAACATTTTGAAACAGAATAGCAGAAAATGTGTAAAATGCTTGAAAGGGATAAGAGCTTGTTAATCAGTTAAACAGCTTTAGCATGTGTTAATAGACAAATTTATATTGTGCCCTTAGCTAAGTCTTTTGGCTATATTTTGTTAATGGCTACACTACGAAGATGCCTTTAAAAATTTAATCAGCCACAACCCACTATCTTAGCATTCACAGTTAGAAATTGTTTGGTTACCATGAGTTTATTCTATATGAAATATTTTCATTCATTACCTTGAACAAAACATATGGTATATAGCTTGTTCAGAAATACACTTGGACATGCCCACATGCTTAATATAGTTACTGACTTATTCCATAGTCCCACCCCTAGACCAACTTCCTAAACTCTAAAGCATATGGCTAGTATACGCTGATGTGAATTACATTTTTCTGAAACAAACAAGCCATGCCATAACAATATATATACAAGTACGGTGGACCAAAGAATTATAGGATAATTACAGCTAGGTTACCTTGGGATATAAAACATTCCAGGCAATAAAAATCACTAAAAACAAGATGATATCATACCTCTTCTAACTCTGATGTAATTATAGGGTGATTTCAAAAGGTTTTGTGTTTTTGTAAGAATGTTTGTGAGAGATGTTTGTTGTTGTATTGAGATCGTATCTGTATAGCTTGTTTGATTTCCAATCTACCATAACAAATGTAACACTTCAAAATATAATGGTCTTAGTTTGTACTTGTCAGGTAATTCTGATCCCAGAAATGTTACTTCCTTTTTTGACTCATTACTTTTTGTAACTGTACATTGATTTAGAGACTCTTGTGCTTCTTGTGGTGGACTATTCAAGAGGTCTTACAAGTCCTTAAGGAGATAATGAATAATACAAAGTTATGGAGAAATCCAGTTTTATTAATTAGTTCAGACAATTCAGCTGTCATATTATTATTATCAAGTTGTTACTATACTTAGCGTTAGCACCATGCTGTTGCTGTAATCAGACACCTTAATCAATAGATTTACGTATTTATTAATTCATACGCTGGTCTAAGCTGCAGTCTAACTTATATGGTGTACTATTAAATGGTGTTTTTAAACTGGAATATAATTTTTGATGAAGCACAAAAAATACATTGCTCAAACGTTGGCACAAATAAACTGACTATATAGTGTTATCTGAGAGGTAGATGACAGAGAAATACTTCAGTGTAAAGAGAAAAAAGTAACCGACATGAATCCCTTTGCATGATTTGCGTGGGTGGAATAAAAGTTAAATTTTGTGATAAAACAACAACCCACAAATACAACGAAATTAAATCTCCCACAAACATTTATACCCTTAACGGTATATGTACACAATATACTGACTATATAGTTTTATGTGTAACACAATATACTGACTATATAGTTTATATGTACACAATATACTGACTATATAGTGTTATATGTACACTGATATCTGACTACTATAGTGTTTATAGGTACACATTATAATGACTATATAGTCTTATGTGTACACAATATACTGACTATATAGTCTTATGTGTACACAATATACTGACTATATAGTCTTATGTGTACACAATATACTGACTATATAGTCTTATGTGTACACAATATACTGACTATATAGTCTATGTGTACACAATATACTGACTATATAGTCTTATGTGTACACAATATACTGACTATATAGTCTTATGTGTACACAATATACTGACTATATAGTCTTATGTGTACACAATATACCTGACTATATAGTCTTATGTGTACCCCAATATACTGACTATATAGTCTTATGTGTACACAAGATACTGACTATATAGTGTATATGTCACAATATACTGACTATATAGTGTTATATGTACACAATATACTGGACTATATAGTGTTATATGTACACAATATACTGACTATATAGTGTTATATGTACACATATACTGACTATAGTGTTATATGTACACAATATACTGGAATATATAGTGTTATATGTACACAATATACTGACTATATAGTGTTATATGTACACAATATACTGACTATATAGTGTATATGTACACAATATATGACTATAATAGTGTTATATGTACACAATATACTGGACTATATAGTGGTTATATGTACACAATATACTGACTATATAGTGTGTTATATGTACACAATATACTGACTATATAGTGTTAATGTACACAATATACTGACTATATAGTGTTATATGGAAACAATACACTGACTATATAGTGGTTATATGTACACAATATACTGACTATATAGTGTTATATGTACACTATATACTGAACTATATAGTGTTATATGTACACAATATACTGACTATATAGTGTTATATGTACACAATATACTGAACTATATAGTGTTATATGGAAACAATACACTGACTATATAGTCTTATGTGTACACAATATACTGACTATATAGTCTTTATGTGTACACAATATACTGACTATAAAGTGTTATGTGTACACAATACACTGACTATATAGTCTATAATATGTACACAATATACTGACTATATAGTCTTATGTGTACACAATACATGGACTATATAGTCTTATGTGTACACAATATACTGACTATATATAGTCTTATGTGTACACAATATACTGACTATAAAGTGTTATGTGTACACAATACTGACTATATAGTCTTGTGTGTACACAATATACTGACTATAAAGTGTATGTGTACACAATACACTGACTATATAGTCTTATGGTACACAATATACTGACTATATAGTCTTATGTGTACACAATATATGACTATATAGTCTTATGTGTACACAATACCTGACTATATAGTCTTATGTGTACATAATACATGACTATATAGTCTATATGTACACAATATACTGACTTAATAGTCTTATGTGTTACACATATACTGACTATATAGTGTTTATGTACACAATATACTGACTATATAGTGTTATATGTACACAATATACTGACTATATAGTGTTTTATGGAAACAATACACTGACTATCTAGTCTTATGTGTACACAATATACTGACTATATAGTCTTATGTGTACACAATATACTGACTATAAAGTGTTATGTGTACACAATCACTGACTATATAGTCTATGGTGTACACATATACTGACTATATAGTCTTATGTGTAACAAATACACTGACTATATAGTCTTATGATGTACACAATATACTGACTATATAGTCTTAGTGTGTACACAATACACTGACTATATAGCTCTTATGTGTACACAATACACTGACTAGATAGTGTTATGTGTACAATATACTGACTAATATAGTCTTAATGTGTACACTGACTATATAGTCTTATATGGTACAAAATATACTGCCTATATAGTGTTATATGGAAACAATACACTGACTATATAGTGTTATATGTACACAATATATGACTATATAGTGTTATATGTACACAATATACTGACTATATAGTGTTATATGTACACAATACACTGACTATATAGTGTTATATGGAAACAAGACACATGATATATAGTTTTATGGAAACAATACACTGACTATATAGTGTTATATGGACACAATATATGACTATATAGTGTTATATGTACACAATATACTGACTATATAGTGTTATATGTACACAATTAAAAGACTATATAGTGTTATATGTACATAAACACTTACAATAGTGTCAGCACTGGGTATGACGATATGTTGGATTAGTTGACATTGTTGATGGCATATATCCACTTGCTCCTTCATCTAACCACATACTCCAGTAGTCCTATATATATAATTATAACAACATAATGATAGTATTTCAGGAGACAAAGTGAGTTAAATTATTTTGTCAATAATTCTCACTTTTTAGGTTCTTCATATTGTAATACATTTTGTATTTTTTCCAACGGGGAATACCACAGTGTATAATGATCAATGAAATTATAATAATCACAATTAAAATAATCCTAAAAAGAGATGCTCCCACCACAAACTCAACTGTCAAACCAAACCAGGAATTTAGAGGAGAGAGAGAGAGAGAAAGACTTTTCATCATTTGTAACCATTGGTACCATTTATAAATATAATAGTTTATAAAACCACAAATACTATCACTAAGGACAACTACTCTAATTACTATTTTTTTTCCAGGCTACAATGATTAATTTGATTTATACATATATTATATATTTTACATACTAAATAAAGAACTGTCAGAACTGCTAGTGGAATGACTGTTGAAGGAGTTGCTATAAAAAAATGAAATGTAAAAAAGTACATACTAATAATGATGTCATTACCTGTTCCATAAATAGATACAGATGTACTAAACAACTCACATTGTTGGTGTTGAGGTGTAGGTTGTATTGCTGTTACACCATATATTATATGTACCATTAGCAATCCACTCATTTATGACAGTCAATAACTCCTTTGGTACTCTAGTAGTATTACTATAATCATTAGTGACTGAAGTAAGTATAATGTAAACAATATTGGAGTTAGAACCATCAATGATATGGACATTGAAAACACTCAACACTATTATTATAGTAAAGTGATCTAATCTTGAACTTCCATAAGTACCTAGTAATGGATAGTCATTAGATTAATGAAATATAATTAATATATCACATTACATTCCAAAAAGTTGACTTACTTTGAGTCAAGATTGTATTTTGATCATAATCAATAAATTGTAATCATTTCCAAATAGTGAAAATTCTGAACTACCACATTCTCAATAACAGTTATACTATCATATAATGATGTACGGGAACTATGTACTCTTTAAACCATGTTCATAATTAGTATAGCTGACATATATATGAGCATAAGTACTCTCCTGTCCAGGACAGTTTTGTGACTTCTATATAATAAACTAATATTAATAACTTATCTATTATTATTATAATAACTGACCTTAAATATAATACAACAGGAGACATTTCCATTTGATTAATTTACTAATCTTGTTATTGCATTAACAAGTAATAAAGGGGGAGGAGCTAAGATATATATAATTTATATCTTATAATAATTAGTTATACTTACGATAAGGTATTGGTCCAGTCCAATGTAGTAGTATTAGATATTATGTACCAGCATAAAGTTTATAACTGAATATTAACTAGTCTACATGATTAAATATTGTGACTTAAAAAAACTCATGTATTAGTATTAGTAATGTTCTCAATGAATGGAGTATCATTGATATATCCTAATGATATTCATATATGTAATAAGGATGTCATCTAATACAAATGGAGGACTCCATAAAAATGTTATAATGGAACTCATTAGCATCTTTAATATTGATATTATTTACTGGATCTAAAACCTATAATTGTAGAATGGTAACAATTAAATCAAACTGACTATCTACTTACTCTGGACTTGTAGTATAGCCTCCTTAGATTTTACATAAGGACTGGTCAAACTTTGACAATATATAGTATCTCCATTTTATCATTGCTGTTAGTCCAAAGTGCAGATGTAATGACAGTAAGTTCCATTACGAGGACCACCGCAGTAATTGGTGATGTATTTTTACCTTGTATGACTCTTATATTGTAACTTACTACAGTTTATAGCAGTACATGATATGTTAATTGTAGCACCTACAGTACTATTGATTGAGACTGGGTCTTCTACAAACGCCTAAACAATTGTAAACAGTAATGATAAATTGACTACTGAAAGAGAAGTAGTTTCTACTTACCACAAGGCTGAACTAAAGAAAAAAGATGCGAAAATGGTGATGAACACCAAAGATAACAAAGCTAAGATAGCCATTTGATGCAATTAAGTCCTAGGAGGTGTGTGACTAGACAAGTATAGTATTTATATTATCTTAGCCTCGTACTTTGCGAAAGAAAAGAAACTACTGTTTGCAGCATGCGTTTAATTCTGGTACAACTATGACGTTTAAATTCCTTTAACCGCAATGTTAGATTGATAGGAAGTTTTCTTCTGCTATACTCTATTCTCTAAAACAGCTAGGAAGCCCAAATCTATCTATTAAAAAAGAACCAAATCTTGTTCGATGAAGCTATAACATGACAGAAAAGATGTCTAAGTGTGGTCCCAACAGTACTGAACAAGTTTGTCGCTCTTTTTACTTTTCATTAAATCTCTGCAGAAACGACAAACTCGACTAGCCATGCCTAGTGAATGAAATGTCATCAATATAAACCCAGTCATTTACTCGCCATTTAATGTAAAATGTTGTTAATTGTAAGGGTCAGAGTAATTGCGATAATTACCATAATTACGCGCATGCGCAAGCAGTAGGCTACGTATATACGAGGTTATCTATGATGTCATTAATTAGGGTGTGGTCATTAATTTTGCAAATACCAATACTATGTATTATGTGTATATGGGACTAAAAGATGACACTAGATTTCATTCGTTTGAGTGGGTGAGTCTATGATAAAATACGATATCTCTCTTTATTCTTATTTTATAAACAGGAGGTCAACTCCATTCAAGTAGTAGATGCTACTAAAACTGTCTTCCATACATTTTACTACACAGATCAACAGGCAAAGGTAGTCTACCTATCCACTACAAATAGTAGTTATGATGATATTCTTCTTTCTCTCTCTCCGACTCTCTACACTCCAGTATAAATACAGTTTCATAATCCAACGGACATTCTCTGTAGGTTCTGTTGGTATTGAAGATACAGTACTGAATGTCCTTCTATGGGCTCTTACCTATGTACGATTAGCATCACAAGACTTGGATCATTGGTTATCAGAGACAGTACATGGATTTGTATCATCACTATGTCAACAAGGGATTAGGATCTAGAATAGGAAAAGTGAGCGAATTAGCCCACACCCAATTTATTGAGTGAAAGACCACACCCTTTCTCTAGATCTCATTAGAGTTCTTTGAGCGTAAGAAAGGAAGGAGCGTTGTGTACCTGCAGAAACCAGTAGTTGGGAAACATGGCAACTAATTCTACATGTAGTTGAGATTAAGACAGAACTCAGTATCATGTTTGTGGGCAGTGGTCACTATTTATATTGGGCGTTTTCACCACCTTTTTTACCTTTTTAGATTGGACCCTGCAACATCAGAAGAAATTATCAGAAGGGTTATCAGAAATTGTATGTTAATATGTGTCACATGATATGTCACATGATCTCATTATAGATACTTTAATATCACAAATTGTAAACAGACCAGAATATGTCCTCGAAATCCAACTCTTGATAACCTGTCAAATGTGTTTGAACCGTTTTCTCAGAAATTCAGCCTTATCTTCATAGGGTAAGTGGATGTGACATTATGGTCTGTTGTCATAGCAACAAAATTAGGTATTTTATGAGTTGCCAACAGAGACGATGGCTGGTACTGTAAGGAAATTGATAAGGGAACTTTTGCTTACTAGTTAATGTGTGGTGTGGTCATTTGTAGACCACATGTATACAAGATATACTAAGGAGTGGGTGTGTGGTTTTCAGAACAAGTTAGAACTGAAACAATTGAAAATAATATTATTTGTGAGTCATATTTTATGTTTACTAATAAAGTAAACAGATGAGCTCATAGTTTATCAATTGAGGTCATATTTTGTCTACTAATAATAGTAACGTTTTTGAATGTACAACAAATGGTAGAAATAAAAGGATCTTTTACAGTTGAGAAATTGATGAGACACTATCAGGATATTCTAGAGAAAGAGGCAAGGAGGAGAGAGAGAGGAGAGAGAGAGAGAGTGAGAGAGAGAGAGAGAGAGAGAGAGAGAGAGAGGGAGGGAGGGGAGGGAGGGATGGGGAGGGAATGAATATATATATATGGGAGAGGGTGATACTTACAAGTACATTTGTGTGACTTTTGATTTTTGACAGAGTGTGTTAGTTTTATTGTGACATTGTTTATGAACAATTAGAGCACAATCTATAAAGAAAACAATTAAAGATTTAATAAATAAAATTTAACAATTCATTAAACAACAACATAGCTAGTCTACTAACTAACTACATGTACAACTACATACTACATTAAACTAACTATTAATAATATCTATTAAATTAAAACTATCAGATTTAACACAACTTGTAGTAATTTTAGTAATTTTTTCCAATCACATCTATTTAATTTAATTTTATTTGTACAAATATTAGTAATTATTACAGCAGTCACTAAATTTACTAAAATTAGTAGATATTATTAATAGTAGGACTTAAGAGAACTGTCTATAATATAAGTACTAACCTCTACATATGTACTTAAGAGAACTGTCTATAATATAAGTACTAACCTCTACATATGTACCAAGTATTAACCTCTACATATGTACCAAGTACTAACCTCTACATATGTACCAAGTATTAAACTCTACATATGTACCAAGTACTAACCTCTACATATGTACCAAGTATTAACCTCTACATATGTACCAAGTATTAACCTCTACATATGTACCAAGTACTAACCTCTACATATGTACCAAGTACTAACCTCTACCTATGTATAAAGTACTAAACCTACATATGTACCAAGTATTAACCTCTACATATGTACCAAGTACTAACTCTACATATGTACCAAGTACTAACCTCTACATATGTACCAAGTACTAACCTCTACATATGTACCAAGTACTAACCTCTACATATGTACCAAGTACTAACTTCTATCTATGTATAAAGTACTAACCTCTACATATGTACCAAGTACTAACCTCTACATATGTACCAAGTATTAACCTCTACATATGTACCAAGTATTAACCTCTACATATGTACCAAGTACTAACCTCTACCTATGTAACAAGTACTAACCTCTACATATGTAACATTGTTTGCAAAAAGACCAGTAACCTTGTCATGACAGACACTGCAAAGATGCTTCCTATGAGAGAGAGAGAGAGAGAGAGGAGGGAGAGAGGGAGGGAAAGAAGATAAAAGATAGATAGATAGTAAAGAGAGAGAGAGGATTATAGAGATCTGGGATTTGACCTATGCTTCTATAGTCTGATATTTCTTTTACCCAGGCCATCTGAAAGGAAATTAATCATTAATAATTATATTTAAGTGCACTATACTAAGTTTTGTATGAATATGTACGCATATTTTGTATCTTACATAACTATGGTAAGAGATTGCCAAAGCAAATAATAACAAGTTAAACCAACACAGCAATCTTTCATCTTTAGATAACAACTTGTAATTTGTGTCTAAATAACTTAAACAATGGCTATAGTCCCAAAAAGTGCACCTATATCTTACGTTGTTTTAGTGTTTTCCATAAGAATAGTGGTATTTTACTAAGAAAAACCAGTCTAAAACCAATATGTTCTTACTTGTTCTAAATATTTCGTCCTAAACCTTATAGTAGTAACATTGCTGTAAGAAGAAAGAAGCTACAAAAGTATTTTTAGTGCTATTTTCATCGATAATAAAATAAATAATTTAAGGTGAATATTAATTTGTATTATTGACTATTTTACATTATTATACTTATCTGTTTTTTTCTAGTCTAGTGTACTAAATTTCATAATAAATTGGGACTTATCCCACCTTATTAGGGATTTAATAATAAATTAAACAATATATACATAATATCTCATTGTTCAATTTTCCTCATGTTACATAGTTCCAATTAGTGCATCTCATTCTCAATGTCAGAAAAAAATTAGATCAATAATTCTATATTAATAATATATGAACTTATTTCAAGAGATTATTTTGTACATTAATGTTAAATTGTCAAAATAACAGTGTCTGAACTTTGGTCATATTGTGATGTTTTAACTATAAAGAAAGGTGGTATCTCATTCTCAAGGTCAGTTAGTGGAAACATCAAGTAACATCTGAGTACTCTTGTTGAGGAAGCTAATATTACAAATAAATACTGAACAAAATAAAGACAATATAATATACCTCCTCTGAAGAAATTTAGATGGTTTATTTAGAAGATCTTGTGTTTCCATTTCTGCTTCTTTGACAGGTGAAAATGGATGTTGCTGCGATGTTTGATAACAATTCTTTTAAATTTGTTATTGATGATTCAAGTCTGTCAGTATAAACAACAATAATATATAGTGACATCACATATCAACAACACATATGCTGTTTATAAATTCAAAATACTAGTTGTTAATTTATAATAGGAATGTCACAGATATTTAAAAATAAAATACATATTATACCTTGTTTCTTCAATACAGCTGTGATTTGATACACCAGGAAGTGGGTATGTATCTAAAAAGTTCATGTCATATATACATACATACATATGTATAAAAGGTTTTAAATAATAGACAATTGTATTTGTCTTCTATCTCTTCTTATTGAAAAGAGGATTGGTAAATTTATTGATATCCTTACAGCTGGTGACATGGTCTAGAATAAACACCATGATACTTATTACAAAGAGAACAGTATACACCATCTGGTTCTTCAATTAGTTGTTGATCAGATCTAGTAGATAAATTGCTAACTAGTGGAAATTCTCCTTTACAAGTACTGTAAGAGAGAAAATATCAATAGTGTATATTATATAACTAACTTATGATCATGTGTGTTGTCACTGGTAGAGAATGTTTTTACTGTGATGATCCGAAGTTAACAAATTCATCATTTTAGTACCAATATTGCTTAAAGTAATATCTTTTTGACTTATAAGAACATCACAAATTTGTCTTAAAAATTGGACTGGATTATCATTAGCAACAATCTGTCTCTGCAACTCTCCAACTATTTTGTTAGCTTATCATATGATGTACCATTCATAGTTGATACATCATTTCTAACATGTGAGGCTAATAACTTCTCAGCAATAAGAATGTTAACAATACGAAGGGGATCAGCTTCAATAGCATTACAAAGACTAGCAGAATGATTAGATATATCCCTGATGGATCACCATTGACTAAGAAAAGTAGAAGAGGTAATGAATTATATTAAATTTACTGAGAGACTTACCAGATGACACAGTTTGTGAAGATATAACATGATACTTATCATAAAGATGGTGATACACATCATATAATTTCTTCTCGTGATTGTTGCTCAGGATTAATGAAATGATACTTGATATGAACTGCCATATCAATTAGACCAATTTTACACAGAGCATCAACTAGTGGATCCAGTGGTTCATTAAGGTTATTAACTCTCCATTGAAGTAGAGCTTCTCTAGTACATTGAAGGGATTCATAATATTTTGTTTCAATATCATGAAGTTGACCAGGTGTTAGACCAAGTTCATATCCAAATTAAACCACTTTTCTTTCAGACAATTTTTATTTGTGATAACATGGAGTATATCACCAAACAATGGATCTGTTTTCTAACAAGATAAATTATATACATAATTAGTATGATATACATATTATATGTCCATACTTTGGAGAAGCATCCTGTATCTGGTGTTAAAGGAGGACTTAATGAGGGAAAAGAAAGTTGACCATTGCCTATGCATTTGATAGTCAGTATAATGATTATAATCTACATAACAACATATACCTGGTAAAGTGATTGTAGCTCTAGTAGGAGGAGTAACATTATTGAATGTGACAGTTACATTATGACTTCTTATATTATATGCAATTTTGTCAGGTTCAAACTTTAGTCGGAAACGAGGAGGGTAAGAACATTTATGTTCCAGCAGATCAAGCATTTCTATATTATCACTTGTCACTTCTCCATCTTCACAACCCATCACCTTAAAATAATCAATAGAATCCTCTGATATCTGCATGTAATAGTTAACTACTATTATTAATAATACAATATTGCTTACGAAATCATAGTTAACTCCATAATATGACCAGTCCCAACCAAGTATACTGTCGGATTAAGAGTGATGGAAACATGACCACTTCCAGTAAATTTCACTGGTGAATAGGATGATTGGTGGTAGCCCTCTCTATGACACTGTTTTCCTCTAACATCTGTATTATTAATGTATTGGATTATAATAATTAGATTCAATGTTATAAAACTGACCTTCATGCAACCTTTCTGTCGATGTAAAAACTAAATTCTACAAATAAAGTATCATCTTCTCTCTTATCAGCTCGAGCAATGAGATATTTCTTTGGTATCTCTTTATAAGTACTGCTTTAGTAGCAATACAGTTAGAACAAAAGTGAGGAGCAAGAACTTTAACCAGATCAGACTCAATGGTTATTTGATATTCATGATTTTGTTTAAAAGTGAATATTTTGTCACTTCTCTAAGATTCATCATCCTGCTGTTAGTAGATATAGTTGGTTATTAGTATCCTTCATATTAGACACATCAATGTGATGAGGTATATATAGTTCAGCTGTTTTATTAACTGACAGTTGATATATATCCATACAATAGGAGAGACTGGAATATAATCATCTTCAAACTTAAATTTATCACTAAACAAACAGACACCAAAACTGAACAAGTAGCTGTATGTTCTATAGCTCCTTCTGGTATAATGAGAGTAACACCATATTGACTACAATGAGTACTAAACCAGTAGTAGTGACTTCTAACACTGTTAGTTCTCCAAATATTTCTATTATGAAAGTAAAGTGATTATAAATAATTGCTAAGTTATATTGAATATCAATAAAAAGTGTCATTCTCTTATATCCTAAGATTGTTAAAGTTTGGACTATGTGTATTTTTATATATTGTTTACTATAACAATAAATATGCAACTTTCAAGAGTGACAAATGAAATTAAAGCATATAAAGTAACTGCTGATATACATTGCAACTAACAACTGAGCTCTTCTATGATGATCAAAGCATTAAGAATGTGAAACTCAAAAAGCCACCTCTCCAATCTTCAAAATAAGCAAATTCTAGTCCCTTACAGTAACAACAGTATCATCAAAACAAATCTTAGGACAACTTTAATAATTATAATTTGTTAATGCATTAATAATGGATAATGAAAGGATCAATAGTGGATGAATTGAATGGATGGATAGACAGATAGATGTATTGGAATAATAAACACCTCCATATATTGTTACCTGTTAGCATTCTATAATCAAATTCTAAGTATTTTTCATGTTGTGATATTCCAATTACAGAAGGTATATTATTCTCAGAGTTAGTAGATGGTATATCATGTATCATAGAGTTCTAGTGATGAGAGGACTAATTTAAAAGATAAACAAGAATATAATATGTTCAATTTAATTAGTACACATTTTAAAATGGATAGCAGATAATACAAAATGCTAGAATGCAGAACATTGAAGTTTGGTAATGTACTTGTCTAAGGGAATAGCCGAGGACTACTTTGCACATACACTGTTTAGCAAAGAGCAATAATACTATAATTAAGTTAACATCATATGGTAAATGTGTATATTGTCAATATTTTCTAGACATTGGAGTGAGTACAGTAATGTTGTCTGAGGGGCCAGTCAAAAGATTATGTTCTATCTTTCCATATACACTGTTTTGGCTAATACTAGCTACAAATACTATGTATGATAACATATACTCAATTTAACCAAAAATAGACACTAGTTGTATAGTAGAGATGTTGTAATAGCAATTGAAATGTAACTGATTACATAATTAATAACAAGCACTTGTAATGGAATTAATAGTTAATAATAATAATAATTAATTATTAATAATTATTAATGGTAATGGTTGAGTAATTAATTATGTATTATTCAGGAATTTTTTAGTACTAATGTTAATTGTAACAGTAATTGAGTACATTCACAAGTAATGGTAAATGTTTTTTTACAATTTGGTGACAGTAATAATAATGTAATAGAGTAATAAGTAATGGCATTGAATATATTAACTAATAAAGGATAAGGACACATATATGTTACTTACTGTAGATAATATGTTATCATTATGAGGTTCACTTTCACTCTAAATATATAACAGTATAAAATAGAATAATAATATTATTATATAATTTGTGACATACTTTAGCTGCTCTTATTTCTAGGTGACTAGATACAACATATGATGACTGACTACCAGTAGGATCTGTCTGGTGACATTTTCTGGTACACTATAATCATGGCCCTACATTAAGATAAACAATAAAGACAGAGAGAGTGAGTTTATACCACACTTACTGGTGCTGTTGTATCTTCATCGATATAAGTAAATGATGTTTTAGTTGTTTCATTGGGTAAAAACTGACTGGAAACTTGCGAGAAGTCCTATCAAAATAATATTGTACAACATTGGATTGAACTATTATTGAATAGAACTTTCATTTGCTAAAAGTGTTACCATATCTAGTAGTAGATGGTATATCATGTATCATAGAGTTCTAGTAATGTACTTGTCTAAGGGAATAGCCAAGGACTACTTTGCACATACTGTTCACAAAGAGCAATAATATTATTAACATTGTATCGGTAAATGTGTATATTGTTGGTATTTTCTAGAATATTGGAGTGGAATATAATAACATTGTCTGGGAGCCAGTCAAAGACTATGTTTTATCTTTCCATATACACTGTATGAATAACATGTACTTTAATTGTCAAAAATAGAACACTAATTGTATAGCAGAATGTGTTGTAATTGAAATGTAACTAATTAATAACAAGCAATTGTAATGCAATTAATAGTTAATAATAATAATAATTACAATAATTATTAATAATTATTAATTATATAATGTATTGGTTGAGTAATTAATTATGTAATTATTAAGAAATTTTTTGGTACTAATGTTAATGTTAATTGGATACATTCACAAGTAATGTAATAGTACTATAGTTTTCATGATTTAATGATAATATAATAATAGGGGAATACAAATGGTAATTGGATTACATTAGCTAACAAAGGATGAAACAGATGACATTTACTTACTGTAGATAATATAATTTGTAACATACTTCATATGGGTTTTGCTTTGGATAACTAGGTACAACCAATGATGACTGACTACCAGTAAGAACTGTCATGGTGATGGGTTCTGGTTCACTTATAATAATAATCCTATTTAAGATAAAACATTATATATATATATTATATATATATATAATAAATATATAATTAATTATGTAATTATTTAGGAATACCATTTCTGAATTAATAGGATTGTTACTTGATTGTTAGCAATAAATCTATAAAGTTAACATATAACATGTGATATTAATGTTAATACATATACTTTTAATAGTAAAGTATACTACATACAACAGTATATTTTAATATATTACACTTTTGATGGTACTTCAGAATCAGATGTATTAGATCTTTTGCCAAGAGAATAATGATCTATATGTAAAATAACAAAATACCACATACATACATAATTATAAAAGGTTCTACATTTTAGATATTTGTGTTCTCTCTCTATTTTATTCTTATTGAAGATAGGATTACTAAACTACAGATAACCTTACCAGGTGATAAGGCTTGTGAATTTGTACAATGATATTCATTATAAGGAGAACAAATACACCCATCTGGTTCTTCCAGTGACTGTGGTTGTTCAGATACAATAAAAATCAATAGTTAGTTGAACTTCTGGTTTATGAGTACTGTAAGAGAGAGAATACAACTATATGTCCCTATTTGTATATTATACTAACTTATGATCATGTGTGTTATCACTGTAGAGAATGTTTTCTTGATGATATCTGGTGTTAATAAATTCATCATTTTAGTACCAATACTGCTTAAAGTTATATCTTCTTGTTTATAAGAACTTTACAAATTTGTCTTAAAAATTGACTGGATTATCATTAGCAACAATCTGTCTTTGTAACTCTCCAACTATTTTGTTAGACTTTATCATATGCGTGTACCATTCATACTGTTACATCATTTTCTAATGTTAAAGCTAATAAGTTTTTCACAATACGACTGTTTAACAATACGAAGAGGATCAGCTTCAATAGCATTACAAAGACTAGCAGAATGGATTAGATATATCCCTGATGGCTCACCATTACTAAAAAAAAGTAGAAAGTGGTATGATTATTAAATTTACTAAGAGACTTACCAGATGACACAGTCTGTGAAGATAAAACACGATACCTATCATAAAGATGGTGATACACACCATATAATTCTTCTCGTGATTTTTGTTCAGGATTAATGAACATGATACTTGATATGAACTGCCATATCAATTAGACCAATTTCACATAGAGCATCAACTAGAGGATCCATGGTTCTTTAAGGTTATTACTCTCCATTGAAGTAATACTTCTCTATACTTGAAGGGATTCACAATATCTTTGTTCAATATCATGAAGTTGACCCACTGCTAGACCAAGTCCAAACCCAAGAACAAACCATTTCTCCTTCAATTGATCTTCACTCATTATAATGTTAAGAATCGTTCCAAACAAGGATCTATGGCTATGAAACACTATATGATTATGAATATATCATTAATGCTACATACTTTTAGAGAAAAATTCTGTATCTCTTTGTAAGTGGTCAGACGATGATGATCTTGATGACAAAGGAGGAGTTGGTAGCAAAGAAGTACAATTATTGTCTGTTGGATTAAATAGTTTTTTGTTAAAAAAGCAATACACGTACATGTATATACCTAAAACAATTGTGGCTGAAATAGAAGAATTGAGACCATAGAAATTGACAGTCACATTTTGTTTACTCAAATGATCTGCATTTCTATCACCTCTAAAATGCAGTTGAAAACGAGGAGGATAGGAATTGTTTTTCTTCCAATAACTTAGCACCTCTATATTTTCATTAGATACCTCCCCACCATTACAGCCCATTATTTTGTAGTAATCAATAGACTCCACTGATATCTGTTGTCAATTATTGTAACAATCAAACACTATACTAGCATAAATACGCTTACAGAATTAATTCAATTCCATCACGATGACACCATTCCCAGCCATATATATTATCAAGATCAATAGAAAAAGAAACACAACTTTCAGTGAATGTTGCCGGTAAACGACTGACAGCTTATAGCCCTTCCTATGATATTGTTTCCTCTAACATCTGTATAAATGTAGTGGATTATACTGATTAGCTATATAGGTTAAAAAGTGTGACTGACCTTCCTGCAACCTTGCTGTTCATACAGAAATACAAAGTCTACAAATACACTATTCTCTTCTCTCTTATCAGCTCGTGCCACAAGATAAGTTTTTGGTATCTCTCTATATGTAGCTTACTGCCTTTAGTAGCAATACAGTTTGAACAAAGTGAGGAACAAGAACGTTAACCAAAAGTACACTCAATGGTCATTTGGTATTCTGATTTTTTTTAAAAGTGAATATTTCGTCACTTCTAAAAGATTCATCATCTGCTGTTAGTAATATAGTTGTTTTATTAGTATCTTCATGTTAGAACACATCAATGTGATGAGGTATATATAATTCAGCTGGTTTTATTAACTGACAGTTGATATATATCCATACAATAGGAGAGACTGGAATATAATCATCTTCAAACTTAAATTATCACTAAACAAACAGACACCAAACCAGACAATAGCTGTATGTTCTATACTTTCTTCTGGTATAATGAGAGTAACACCATATTGACTACAAGATGTACTAAACCAGTAGTAGTGACTTCTAACACTGTTAGTTCTCCAAAAATAGCTATTATGAAAGTAAAGTGATTACAAATAATTTCATCAACTTTACTTTTGGGTGTCAATGAACTGATAGTCTAGACTGTATACAACGCGTCTCTAACAATCAAACCAATCATAGACTATATACAACATGATTATAACAATCAACCAAATTATAGACAGTATACGACATGACTCTAACAATCAAACAATCATAAACTGTATACAACATGATTAAACAATCAAACCATTATAGACTGTATACAACATGACTCTAACAATGAACCAATCATAGACTGTATACAACATGATTCTAACAATCAAACCAATCATAGACTGTATTCAACTGACTCTAACAATCAAACCAATCATAGACTGTATACAACATGATTATAACAATCAAACCAATTATAGACTGTATACAACATGACTCTAACAATCAACCAATCATAGACTGTAAACAACATGATTAAAACAATCAAACCAATCATAGACTGTATTCAACATGATTCTAACAATCAAACCAATCATAGACTGTATTCACATGACTCTAACAATCAATCAAACCAATCATAGACTGTATACAACATGACTCTAACAATCAAACCAATCATAGACTGTATACAACATGATTCTAACAATCAAAACCAATCATAGACTGTATTCAACATGACTCTAACAATCAACCATCATAGACTGTATACAACATGACTCTAACAATCAAACCAATCATAGACTGTAACAACATGACTCTAACAATGAAACCAATCATAGACTGTATACACATGATTCTAACAATCAACCAATCATAGACTGTATACAACATGACTCTAACAATCAAACCAATCATAGACTGTATTCAACATGACTCTAACAATCAAACCAATCATAGACTGTATACAACATGACTCTAACAATCAAACCAATCATAGACTGTATACAACATGATTATAACAATCAAACCAATTATAGACTGTATACAACATGACTCTAACAATGAAACCAATCATAGACTGTATACAACATGATTTTAACAATCAAACCAATCATGACTGTATTCAACATGACTCTAACAATCAAACCAATCATAGACTGTATACAACATGACTCTAACAATCAAACCAATCATAGACTGTATACAACATGACTGACTAACAATCAACCCATCATAGACTGTATTCAACATGACTCTAAACAATCAAACCAATCATAGACTGTATACAACATTACTCTAACAATCAAACCAATCATAGACTGTATACAACTGACCCCTAACAATCAAACCAATCATAGACTATATACAACAATTGATTATAACAATCAAACCAAATTATAGACTGTATACAACATGACTCTAACAATCAACCAATCATAGACTGTATACAACATGATTATAACAATCAAACCAATTATAGACTGTATACAACATGACTCTAACAATGAAAACCATCATAGACTGTATACAACATGATTCTAACAATCAAACCAATCATAGACTGTATACAACATGACTCTAACAATCAAACCAATCATAGACTGTATAACAACATTCCTCTAACAATCAAAACCAATCATAGACTATATACAACATACTCTAACAATCAAACCAATCATAGACTGTATACAACGTGACTCTAACAATCAAATCAATCATAGACTGTATACAAAAGTATACCAGTAATGAAAATGAAGAGGATAGGAAGTACATCAAACAACTTCATATAATGATTACCTGCTGTTACTTCACAGGTTACTATCTGATAAACGCTCAACACAGATGTTTGTTTCCATTATAAAAATCCAGACTTTCACTATCATCTCTCTCATTGTCCACCATTTATAGTCCCATCACTGTTAACAGAAGTTAATATCACAGTTAAAATGATTGTTTTTTTAACTATGTCTGCTGTACATTTAAAGATAATAGACAATAACTGCTATGAATTAAATTATGATAAGACACAAACAAATTATGACCACTACAGTAAGTGTACACTTTCTCATAGAATAGAGTATATGTTTTACAACATTTAACACTTTTAACACATTATATGCATATAAGGTACACTATAAAAATTAATATGTCATTTTAACAACTAATTTGTAGTTTACATTGATAGATTACTATGGAATGTAGAATTTATGTGAATTACTAATTGTATAATTTGTTAGTAGTGTACAAGTAGAACATACCAACAAATTACGTAGTGAGCAGTTCTCAAGAATTCTAACATTCCATAGTAATCCATCCATGTAAACTACAAATTAGTTGTTTAAAATGACATATTAATTTTTACAGTGTAGTACACATTGTTATGCTCTGTTTGCTACCAAAATATGCCTCTTGGCAGCTATGATAGAAATTTATTTGATGGTGATATAATATGATATAGTATAGTCATTTATTTTTAATTAAATAAAAGAATCAATCAATTATAACAATGATACTTAATATATATAGACTTACTTTAACAATGGAATCTCAGAGTCATCACCTGGAAAATGATATGAAATGTCCACCACTATAGTTCATAGTTATGTTTTTCTAAAAATAGTTCTAATGCAATGTTATTATTACAAATTGACTAACTTTAAGTCATTTCTCTTCTTGACTTTCTCCAATATTGTATACCAAGAAATGAAAGTAATGTAACAATAAACAAGATAGCTACTATACCCACAACACACCAATAATAATAGACCCTATTCATAATAAATTAATTATCATCACATTTAGATATAATTCTTACATAATGGTGTTGATGTATTTGATAATGTAGTTGATAATGTAGTACCCACAGTTGGTGGATTGGTTGTCATGGTAACTACATGTATGAAAAACAATAACATTACCTGACTTAAGTCTAAGCTAATTATCAATACAAGGTAATATAAGGTAATTTTTATCTATTGTAAACAACAAATTTCTATGCCTAAACAAACATTAAAGGCACTTATATATCTAATGTTACTCACCACTAGTTGAAAAAATCTTCCTTACAGCCTAAAATTACAGTCAGTGGTCTCCTGATAATTTCTAATGACTTGTTAACTCTACCATATTTATCCCAAACATATACATATTGTATATGTTCCATTATTAGTTAGACATGTAATTACTGTTATCAACAGCATATGAACTAGTAGAATGAGAGACGACTTATGTTTTGACTAAATATACTCTCCTGTGTCATTATTAACTACTTCAATAGCAATCCTTTAGCTTGTGATCCAGTAGAAATGTACACTTTATATTGAAGTATCCTGGTTTGAGGTATCCTCTGGTATGATAACCTCTTGTATTTCATACATATCTAATTTAAGTGAGATATTATGTAATCATGATGAATATCATCCTAATTAAAGATAAACTTTGTGTCTACTAATAATTAAAATACTCTTGAATTTAGTAACCACTAATTTATTATTTTATTAGTTTAATTAAAATTATAGCAAGTTTGAAATTTTATTGATTATTATAGTAGTAACATGAGTACATATAATTTAATAGCAGGTTAACAGGTATTATGTTCATGAAAATTGTAATTAGTGTTTCCTTACTTTGATTTATAATATATATTTTATGATCTCCTGAAGATACAGTAACAGTACAGTTCCCTTTCATTAGGATGAAGTATCACTGACAGATCAATCAGTCCACTCTCATCAATAGTAGTTCCATTAATAACTTGATAAAAATTATTATTAGCACAATTTGATGATAAATTAATTGTCGAGGTACTGATAGTGGACATGAAGTTTTGACCTAATTAGTGGGTGTGGTCTAATTAAAAGTAACAGACAATCCACTAACCTGTATAGTAATTGTCCATCATTATTTTGTTATTAATAATTTGAAGTGATGATGAATTAATATCAAAGATACTTTCTATTGAGAGATCAATTATTTATTATTAAAATTAATAAACCAGACTTACTAAACAGTAGATCTATTTTCATATGGTTGACTTAGACCAGCTGGATTCTTATTATACACTATAACTTTATACAGTATGTGATGATCTTCAAATACAGCTGCTGATATATTAACTGGAAATTGTAGACTTTGTTATATTAAATGTGGTATCATTGTCTTGAGTCATTATTTTCTACATAAACCTCTGTAGTATCTTCGACCAGGACCCATTTATAATTATATCCTTACAATATTGTATATTGTCAGGTTATCCGGAGAAGATGGAGGTCCTATATATTAAATGAATATAACATTATCTGATATTTTGACTTACCTATTACTGTTAGGAAGACAGTGTCATAACAGTTTATACTATTAAAATGGCCATATATATACATATCAATTCTAGTACCATCATCTGATAATTGAACATCAGAAATAGTACAGCTTAAGTATAAAATTCCATTGAAACTAGTGAGGAGACATTGATCATCTTGTACTCTACAATTATTAATATATCCCCTTAGATCACATTGTCCTGATGTCTGTGAAGAAAAAACAGCAGTCTGTCCTACATAGACAGTTATGTTAACAGGAGGACTAATCAATCCATTATAATCTGTAACATATACAAATATAATATGGTTACTAGCTAACAAGTAACTTTACAACACACATCTGGTCCAGAAGGAGCCACTGGACAGGTAGGTCTGGGGTCTACATTGAGTGGTAGAACCTACTGGAAATGCCAACCAAGAAGGAAAAAATAATAGGACTAATAGTCTCAACATGAAGATAGGTAAGAAATTATCCTATAAACAACTTTAATCATCTCTGTCAGCAAATGCATTGGATGCCAGTGTATGTCACTATCACAGCTCAGAACTACTCCTACACTGTTATTTCTATCCTTATGATAACATACAATAAATTTAATTTATGAAGTGTAATCCTACATATACATAAATAAACAAAATTTGAGGGTCATACAGTTGTCATACAATGACAACTACTACTATTATTATTATTATTATTATTATTATTAGTAGTAGTAGTAGTAGTAGTAGTAGTATCACAGCATGATAATACTAATCCATAGTACTGTGTGGCTACTGTTATGTAGGACTTTTAGACTTTTAGTTGTTGGGTTACAGTTGGAACTTAAGGTAAAAATATCTGAAATTTTTTTTTCAGCTTTTTTTTTGATGGAATCATGTAAGATACTTGTTCTAATAATTGATCATGCTTTAAAAAATTTATTAAACCCTAGTACTTTGCAGAAATGTAGTTTGATTCCTTAATATCTGCAATGCTTTGGAGACGTCAATAATAATATTAAAGAACGTAGAGAGCTGAAACTTTTAAAATTAAAGTTGCAGTAAAGTCAATTACTACAATTTTACGGATGGATTTATTTCTACAATAATATTTGACGTTTTTACAAGCTATAAACCTTCCCTACTTTAATCACTATTATTATTTTATGTTATACAAATCGTACAAAGAAATGCATCCGTAAAAGTACTAAAAATTGATCATTTTCGTTCTTGAACTTGTCAGTAGGTTGTTACATTATCCATAGAATCAAAAAATCACAACAACAGTACCTAACAGTGCAAAAGTCGCCATCTTGATAATGAATAATCGATTTTCATTAATTAAAGACAATGAATACACTTAGTGTCAGGTTATTGATAAGTGACTTTCGCGGGGTTAAAATAGTTAAATAAAATGTATTAATTATTATTACTATTATTATTATCATTATTATTGTTCGTAGTCTTATGTGCCTTCATCTCAAAGCAGACCATGCTTTAATAACAATAATAACAACAATAATAAAAATAGTAATAAATATTTTAACTATTTTAACCCCGCGAAAGTCACTTATCAATAACCTGACCACTAAGTGTATTCATTGCCTTTAATTAATGAAAATCGATTATTCATTATCAAGATGGCGACTTTTGCACTGTTAGATACTGTTGTTGTGATTTTTGATTCTATGGGTAATGTAACAACCTACTGACAAGTTCAAGAACGAAAATGATCAATATTTAGTATTTTTACGGATGCATTTCTTTGTACGATTTGTATAACATGTAATAATAATAGTGATAAAAGTAAGCAAGGTTTATAGCTTTGTAAAACGTCAAATATTATTGTAGAAATAAATCCATCCGTATAATTGTAGTAATTGACTTCATCTTTAATTTTCAAAAGTTTCAGCTCTCTAGGTTCTTTAATATTATTATTTGATGTCTCCAAAGCATTGCAGATATTAAGGAATCAAACTACATTTCTGCAAGTACTAGGGTTTAATAAATTTTTTAAAGCATGATCAATATTAGAATAAGTATTTCTTTACATGATTTCATCAAAAAAGCTGAAAAAAAATTTCAGATATTTTTACCTTAAATGTACATCATTAATGTAATAATCTTCTTTTTACTTCTATTTATCTGTTCTATTAAATTGCTCTCTCTTTTTCTTCATCTTATTTCACCTGGTCTGATTTATGTCATTTTGTCTATACAACTAATAAAACCTAAATTCTACAAGATTGTAAGCAAAGTGATACTTGTTGGTAAATGAATAGTAGGAGAAATGAGATGTAAACAAAGTAAGAACCTGTTTCACTTGATCTTTGCTATATAAAGTATTTTACAATGATGTTATTTCTCTAAGCACTGTTGTAGCATAACATGATGGACTAAGACTGAATTCCAAGTAAAAGCTAATATTGTCTCATTAAGAGGTGTGGTTAGGGGTGGGAGTCTCATTGACTACTTTCACTTCAGATCTTTAACATGACCAATCAATTTATGACATATTTAATAATAATTACCTACAGAATACTAAGGAGTTATTGTGATAGACTGATATGATAAGTTGTGTTTGATTGAGTAATACTGCCATTGATAGCTAATCTAACTTATTTCCAATTAAATTATAATTATATTATTATTATTATTAAAATGTCCAGTTTGACAATATCAATATTAAACAACATATACATATTAAGTAACTAACTTATTTTTTTCAACATATTACTATATATTAACAAACAAAACAGTTGTTCTCAAGATGTTAAATGAACTGTTATGTTCTCTACTATTTTATGAGCTCTAATAGTATCAGATTGTAACACTTAATAACAGTACTCCATATAAAACTATCAGGATCAGTTTGACTCCATTTATTAAGACTTGATTAAATCTCTCTTGACAGGTAGGGAAGTCTGTACGTAGACTATTGAGATAACCCTCTTCTAGACCACTGCTGCACAAATAAGTGATACTTATCTTCTATCTTAGCACCAATGAGATTATTAAGATCTGCTATAGAAGGTACTATTTGTAGCTTAACTTCTGAAACTAAAAGAAGAGAAGGATGAATGGATGGATTGATAGATATTAATAAATAAAAAATTAACACTTTGTATTTTAACTTCATGAATATGACTTATTGATAAATATGTCATAGTCAACTTACTACTGATAGATTGAGAAGTTAAATGTCCTTGTACTTGTAGTTCAGTGGAGTACTGAAATAGCTCTTGATATGACCTGCTAAATCTTTTCTACCAATAGTATCAAGAGCAGTTGTTATTTGGTTCCCATGAAGCTGACATGTTACATGACCTCCATAGAAGTATGGCTTTCTCTACCACATTCAAGAGATCCACTATATTTCATTGTTATGTTATGAAGATCACCAACAGTAAGTCCTAGTTTAAGACCAAACTCAAACTATTTATCACCAATACCCATTGAACCAGTTTTACTTGCTAATATACACATAATGTCAACAATAAGTGGATCAGTAACTGTAAAAGAGGATCTATATTCTAAATCATTTCTAACTAGTTACCTTTAGAAATGATGTTCACATCAGATGTTGAAGAATCAGATGTACTGTCAGATGAAGGAGGAGTGTGGGTGGGAAATAAGAATACATCCCGTATATGACAAGGAATACTTACACACTCTTAATCACATTCTATTTACCTGGCTTTTTTAAAACAATTTTATCAATGTGAGGATTACCATCACAAGTACTAGTTATACCATTAAAGGTAAAAGCACTACTACTGTTCTTGCTTTTTCATCACCATCATACTCAATTCTTAACCTGAAGCGAGGAGGATATGATAAAAGACTTTCTAAGTATTTAAGATCCTCTATGTTCTTTTCTGTTATTATTCCTTCTGTGCAACCCATAACTTTATAGAAATCAATGGAGTCTTTTGTAATCTACAATGTGAAAATATTTTCCTTATTAATCTTTACTTGCATGTCTTTTTTTACCTCAGGAGTATATGGTTCCATTGATATGTACCAACCAGGGATACTAGATTTAAGTCAGATTCTTCAGTAAATCTTATAGTTGGAGGTGATGATTTAAATCATATCCTTGTCTTTGATATTGTTTTTCCAATGTCTATATATAAAAATAAAAATAATTAGTTAAAATTAATTAATTATTCACCTCTCCACACTTTTTTTGTTGATACAATAAACAATAGTCTACTAATACCGTATGACCATTTTATATTTAGACGATATAATGAGTTCAATGCATTACAAAAGAAAACAAAAAAATTCCTTAAGTATACTCTTAAATTGCCAGGGAAACGTATCTTCCTCAACAATTTTGATCCTAGGTTTATTAAACAAAGACGAGAGGGTCTCCATGATATTATATTAAATCTTGTTAATGGTTGGAGTCAGAATAAAATACATAAATACATTACAGTTATATAAAAAACAAGGCTTTGATTTCATTAGTTGTCATGGTAACATAGATGGCTATACACAAACAGTTTTCAATTGTTTTCCTTTAAGACGTTTAGTTCTTATTTAAAACAAGATGTTAATGCTCACTCTCTCTCTCTCATAGATCCTAATATTCCAGAGTATAAACCAGTACATGAGGTAATCTTTGTTTAATGTGTAGTTCATAGGATTATTACAAGAGAGTTCAAGATCTGTACCTTAAGTACATCTATTATCACATCCACAATCAGGAGATAGAATAGAATATATATTATTGTGATAGTACTCATATAATAGACTATAAAACCATTTAAAAATTATTAAACTCTGTTGTTCTAATAGTATGTACTCCATGAGTGTCCATGTGCTACTGATTGTGAGGAACATGTAAGATACTCATTAACACTAATATTAATATTAATTAAGTTATATCAGTAGATTTTGTAGTAGCAGTACATTAGAAATAGTGGTTTGTTTTAGTTAACTATAACTATAACTAAAACTAATTTAGTAAGCCACTTTTGTGATTTAGGTTAACTAACTATAACTGTAGACTAAAATTATTTCAGGTAAGCACACTATAACTAAATTATAACTAAAATTTTTGACTATTTTAGTGAACATAGAGGTTACATCTATACCCATGCTTCATTTTACTTACCACAACCTATATTCATTTCATTTACCACACCTATATTCATTTCACTTACTACATCTCTATATCATTTCACTTACCACACCTATATTCATTTCACTTACCACACCTATAGGTGTGCTAACTACTACAGGAAGAGATTAGTGATACATAATAGGTGTGCTAAGTGATAATGAGTTCACAAAGTTTACATAGTTATCAATTATTGTAGATAGTAACAGAGTTAACTATAGAAGGAAATGTTCTGCACATGACTGAGAACATTGCCAGTTGAGACAGTAGAAGAAAACTTTAACTAAAACTAAAATAGACCTAATTTTAACTATAACTAATTTGTGTTTAATTTTAGTAACTTCACTAAAACTAAAACTAAAACTCTTACCATTAAGCTAACTTTACTATAACTATAACTAATATGAAAATATGTAACTAAAACAACACTAATTAGAAATTATAACAATAATAAACTCCATTCATACTACCATTAGTTGAAGCTTCAAGCACATGACATAAAAGCTAAATATAAGCAGATCTGACAAGTATTTTAGTAGGTCCTAAGCTCAAACACTAGTGTTTGCTTTCACTGCATTACTTTACATGTATAAATTCAGTCATAATATGTATAATTCAGTGGAGTAGAAGTTTCTTTTATTTCCATTCATAAATTTGTTTTAAACATTTAATTTTATTGCCTGGCACTTGTAGTGTGCAGACAGTCCATAATCATTTGGACCACAAGTTAACTATGTATGCTTTTGTTGCTTTGTTGTATGTGACAATCAAAGTGATATAAAATTAAACTGTATTCTTTAACTGCCAATTCATATATCAACCAATGAATATTATTATGAATGTGAACCAGCCTTAACAATGGGTATGACGGATGAGTCATTATCCAATCTGAATCATTTTAATAAGAATTCTTCCTCTAACCCACTATAAACTCAATGTTATAGCATAGATAGTAGTAGTGTATCAATATGGTTATACACACACATGTAGTGAGATCTGGACAAATTTTGTTTTCATTTCAAAGCAGTATATACAAAAAGCTGATTTACTTCTCAAAGTGAAAATCGATTGTGTAACAAAACTTACTATAAGGTTTGTCAATTTATAACACTAGGTAACTCTGCTGAAATGTTTCAACCACCCTTGTCTTCTTCTACCCCAGACTTGCCATATTTTTTTTCATTTGTTGTCGACAATGAGGGTTTGGCACAAGAAGCTTTCAAATTTTAGACAATATTCTCATTGTCCCCCCCCTGACTCCCTGCCCCTTTTGACAACATTTAATTTAGCCAAGCAAAAGAACCTGTTCATCACAAAAATTAATCTTCCAAATATATGGCTATCAAGTTCTGGTCTTATTTTAATACTTCAAGTGTTGCTGAAATCCCTAATAGAGTTCTAGATTTCCTCAAACCCAAACTGGATTTATTGCTTAGGATTGTGTCATTATAGCTAGCACGACAGTTTAGTATTGATATCTTATTACAAAATATAAAATACAAAATTCAATAAAAATCTGATCATTATTATATAACAGTCAATTCTTTTACAAGTTAATTACTAGTAACATTTTCATAATCATGATACTTCCTTGTTGTTGTTCACCAGTAATCTTCATACATTATATCATCATTTTCTATTTACTATGTAATATATGATATATTATGTTGTGGTAGTAAGTACTGGTTCATATGATATATAGACTGTGCTATAATATCAGGAGATGTTGTATGATAATAACGAAGTTGGTATATGAATTATCTAAATATAAACAATATTATATAAACTATTATATTAATAATTTATTACCTTTTTGTTTTCTTTTTAAGTAGACAATACAGAATATATTAAATATTATAACGCTGTCAATATGGAAAGATGCTCACATAGTTACTATAACTGATACTATCAATGTTGTAATAGTAATATTAGTTATCTAGTATAGTAGTAGCTCATAATAAATTGATATATTACTACTATTACAATAAATTATTAACATACATTATTAACTGTTATAAACTAGCAAGAGAAAATGTATAACTGACATTTTTGAATGAACATGTGTAGTTAGCAGTGTCTTCAACTTGAGGATTTGTGATGTTAAGTACATTCCAAATATGACATCAGTAGGAATAGGTACTCCATATCACGTCTAAATGATATATCAATGATGTCATTTATGCTATTATATCATACATCACTAACCTCCATGTGACATTAGATGGAGTTTCCTCCAGTATCTAAGTTACAAAACCAACACTACACTATTACCATGCTGTAATGAGGGGAGTCCATTGATTAGCCTGTTTGCTTAAACTTTTAATTCTAAAACAACATGGTAATATGAAATATTTACCATTACCTATGTATTATTACCTAATGTAGTACAAAGTTTGACAGTTGGACTGATAAGTTGTGGACAATTATCATTTCCAATTCTGATTAATCGGATTTCATAAAAACAGGTCTTCTGGTATTAAGTCAGTCATACATGTACTGAGACACACTAAGAATTAAAGATTTGTGTCTCTAGGTATTAGACCAATCTTGACCTGTTGACAAATTATAAGTCAATCATCTTTTTATATTGTGTATACCTTGTAGTCTATATTGTAGATTGCTGGTCTAGATTCTCAGAGGGATGGAATCCACTTCACAGTAGCTTGTAATGCATTAATGTTTGATACAGAGGGTATTAAGAGGAGCACTACTGGTCACATTGACTATCACCATGATATTAAGGAAACTAGAAAAACAAACCTGTTGTTTTTGATATAGTAGTATTAGAGACTTTGTCCACCATCTATATTAAAAGCAGACAGCCACATTATACTGTGTGATGATAGAAGTTGATAGGAGAGAGAAAAGGGAGTAACCATACATTTATAATAGGACCAAGGCTTACCTATATCTATTTGAGTTCATTAGAGTATTCTATTAATATATATCAGGTCAGATGGTCCATAATTGACCAATGTAGTATATAATCCCCTCTCAGTGGGCGCCTGTGGCACCCTAAATCATTTCGTACATACACTTGATAAACTTGATATATTCTGTCCACCATTTTCCAAAGGTGGTTGCCTGACACACATAAAGAGTCAGGATAAGAAGTAATATCAAGCAGTAACAGCTAATGGAGCTAGAAAGAAGACCAATAGATGAATAGATCCAGAAATGAATACATAGAATATGAACTTACATACCACAAAATTTACCATAGAACCTAAACCAATATGTCTTATTAAGAACATATATGTCCATATGGATGGAATATAAGGGACATATCTATTACTATTCATTACATATGGCCCAAGATATCCTATGACCATCAGATACACATAACATGTTATGTATTGAAAAACAATAGTTATTATGTGGTTATTGATAGCGTAAAAATTTATAAACTATTTAGTTGTTTATTGTCTTAATTTAATGATTTTTAGCCGGCACATAGTATATCAGGTAGATAAGATATAATAATTAGTTTATTACAGTATTATAATCATTATATAATAAAACTATTATGATATGATTTCTATTTAAAATAGAAGGTATTACATTGGTATGAACTGTTGTCAGTGCAATAATGAGGATATGTATAAATTCTACACCAATGTTTGCAAATTTGAAAAGTAAATGGATAGAAATGACATAATGGATGTCTATGTAAACAATATAGATTCAATACTAATTAATAAAAATGGAAACATAATACAGTAAAACTTACGATCAATATCATTTTCTTGTTGTCACACAATTACTATCAGGAATTCCTTCCAGCACTATTATTTTAGATATATGTATAAGTCACATTGAATATGTACCCTTCATTAGATCACCAATATCAACAGTAGTGGGTGGGAGCCTAATACAATTACAGATAAACATGATGGGACTGATCTACTGGAACATATGTCACTGTAAAAGACTGTACGGTGTCTGTAATGGATCTCTATTATCCTATATAAATAAATAGGAATTGATATAATAATGATGATATATAGTTAATTGGTCATAACATTTTTGAAACAATTGCACCTGTAATATTGAACACTATAACAGCATTAACAGATACTATATATTAGGTAGAAGTAGTGACTATATTAGGCATTACATCGTAACTTAGGTATCCATAGAGCTAGTTACAGTGATAACATTGTTTAGAAGTTATTGACATGTAAATCATTTATGAGTGATATAATGGGTATAATATTGTAATATTACTTACAGTCCATGATATCCTCAAAGCAGTTGAAGTTGATAGCAGTGCACAGAATTAAGAGTAGGAGCATTAGGCGAACTGAGAGAGATAGAACAAGAGGACTTGATATGAATATAATAATTTAACTTACCTAGTGGTGCAGTTTCAATAGTTTACACTCACTGGTATACTAGTAAATACTATATTACAACAGTATTAATAACAATAAACAGTAAAATTAATATATGGTAATGTGGACTCAGGTTTCTGATATAGTTGTATTGTCCCAGGGACTGAGCCTTTCTTATCAGTGACCCCCCCCTGAGTCAGAAGTTATTGCTATTCTAAACGCTTCATATGTTATATATAACTCCTATAATATCAGCAGTGCCATATTATAACCATAAGACCTATCAGCTTTTAACAGAACTGAGTACCAGTTAGTTGGACAGGAATTAATGAAGTAACAGGAGAAGGGGGAGCAACCTGCGAGAAGAAGAGAGGTAGCAAAGAGAAAGAGAGATATTTATTGTAACCTATGTGTATCTCAATATAACTAAACCTTGTCCAGTAATATTTATTAACTGCCATAAAAATTTATCCATTCCAATTATATTTTCTGCTACACACACATAATTCCAATGTCTTCTAGTCATAGTAGAGGTAAAGTCTAACTCAGTATTATGTAAGTCTTGAGTATCAATGAATATGAGGTGAAGTTATCAGGATCAAGGACAGTCCCCATTATGTCTGCCCTGTTAAATTTTTAGGGAGCAGGATTCCCATGGATGGGGACAGCTCTACTCTTATGACTATTATTTTAAGTCTCAAGTTGTCAGGTTAATGAAATTAAACTTTGGACAAAGTTAAGCTAACTACAGTATTATTATTAATATTAAAATTCTAATTCACATATACAGTAAATTGAATGCTCTGCTAATCAATCAAAGTCAATGCGTATAATAAGACTAGCCAATAAAATAAATTAGTTAAGACTAGATCTGCAGCCCTATTGAGTCATTCTAAAATTATACAATAGAAAGATTAGCATTTAATGAAATAGCAAATTTATTAGTCTTGTTTCTTAGAATTGCGTTCTTTTTCATGTTTGTAGAAATTTTATAGGGGCATATAATAGAGTGAGGAGTGTGCTGGTCTTATTTCTTTGTTCTTAAGATTTTCATATATGTTGTCGTCATACGTTTCCAAACAAATCCATATAGGCAAGGTACATTCCAAAAAACAATGAAGTATACGATACCTTTCTCTCAATTTACTCTTGATCAGTGTTGAGGGTACAAGTATCATATCAATGTTTAAATGATTGGATTCCTATGATTTAAACATGCCATACATTATACAAACGATTATGCTATATAAGTTGTTTACAAATTTTAAAAAATTAGCGGTTATTAATTTTTTTACTTGAATCTAAAATGCTTCTGCTGTAAATAATATAGCTTTGTCATCTCCTTACTTTTTTGCTTCCTCGGGATGTTGAGATTTTAATTATAAAAGAAAATACATGTTTTAATGGTAATATTCAATATATTTAGATGTTCAAGTATTAAATCAATAGTGAATTCAGATGAGCAAAGAATGTTACCTCATGGACGGTCAAAATATTTATGACCCAATCATTAGTATATGTAAAAAATAGATTAAATGGAAAATGATAGTTCGCCATGTATTTATATCGTTCATCTTGCATCAAGCTAGATTTTCATAATACTAAAACCACAAGTAAAAAGAGGACATCATAAATTCTAAGTTATCATTACCTTAAACATCAATTTTATAATAATCATAGTCTAGGTTAATTAAAAGGTGGTAGAATGCCAATGTTGTGAATGACCGGCTAATAATAATAATTATAATCATCATTTACTTCTTCATTCATTATCACAATAAAATATCATCCTACTTTAAACTCTATGTCTACTAATAATTAAAATACTCTATAAATTTACCAACCTCTATTTAGTTATTTCTTGTTTAATAAAATTATAACAAGTTGAATTTTATTGATATATTATTTGACCAGTTTTAAATAACATGATACATGTAAGTTATAGTAGGTTAAAAAATATTATGTAATGCAACTCTAATTCAGTGTTTCTTACTTGATTTATAATATATAATCATTGATCCCCTCATGCAGACACTAATAACAGTACAGTGACTTTTAATTGGAGGAAGTATCAATAAAGAACAATAGTCCACCTTCATAATAGTTCTTTCATAGATAAAAATTATTATTAGCAAAATGTGATTGATAAATTAAATGTTGAGGCTACTGATAGCAGATGAAGTATTGACCCTAATTAAGGTGTGTCTAATTAAAGCTAGCAGACAATGTATAGTAATTGTCATTATTATTTTGTTATTAATAATTGAAGTGATTGAACTAACTATCAAAGCTATTTCTATTGCGAGAGATCAATTTTTATTATTTAAAATTATATTGACTAGACTTAAATCGCCGTCTTGCAAAGTTTATACATTTGAACAGCTGAGCGTTTCTTCAGTACTCCCTTAGATTTTAAATGACTCTGAAAAATCTTTACAAATGCAAAATGTTCTTAGAAAAGAACTGAGTCAAACAAATGAACTAGTCTACATGTTCGCGTCAGCGATTAATTAAATAATAAAATGTTGTGGATGTACAATTAAATTATTTGACCAAAACTGTCCTCTCCACTATTAATAGATATAGTATTGTTGATATACTCAGTCAAATGCTTTTTTTTTTTTTTTTTACTAAAAATCAGATAATAACTGTAAAATATAATTCCTACGAGAAGCTTTTGCCAGTTCATCCGCAGAATATAGGAACCATCAGAAGGGAATTAAAAAACACAATAAGGTTGCCACTTGATCTCTTAGCTATAACACTGTGTGTCGGTTAAGTTTAGTCCCAACCTAGGTTATTTAATCTACCTGGGGTGGAGTTTAAATCTGCAACTTCTGTTCTCTTTTTCCTGGACCATTCTGATATATGAGCCACTAACCATAATAAAAATCAACTATAACACACATTACACAAATTATGTTATCCAGCAGTAATGTTACTATGTATGTGTATAACATTAGGTAGAAGAGGTTTCTTTCTTAGGACAAGCCCGTATACAATGTCGTCTCATCTGCTTTTTTTTCATTGTAAGAATGAAATGAGTCTGTTCTTACATTAACACAATGAAGCGTTCATACAAGGTAATCATAATCTTATACCTGAGCAGGAGAAATTATTACTCTTTAGTTTCGAGTAATTTTGGATGACCAGAGGTCTCCTCTCCTTAGGAATGGATTACAATCTCAGGTAAATCCTATCTCATCACAGATTACACTAGGTAATACAATATCCAACATGTTTTTAACTATTGTTATTATACTATCAATTACATGATCACTAGTTTTCTATTGACTGCATTTTAATTTAATAACACATTTTCATTATCAAGATCAAGCGCTTTTATTATCACAACATTTTTAATATAGACTGATCAGATGATGAAGGGGGCTTGCAGTTTCATTTTCAAGATTAGAATGAAAATAGGTTTGGGTTTATTTCCATTGTCTTATTTACCTGTGCTAATTTAGTGAATAGTTGTCAAAGCCGATCCTGAGCAATTTATGATGTTACAGGCACATGTCCTATTTCTCCAAAAAATAAATGATACATTAATGTGAAGACAAACAATGTGTATTCCAACTCTTAGTAAAGAGCATCTTTCTTGACTATAATAGATAAATACCTAATCTTTTCATTTTATCTGCTTCACTGAATAAATGAAATTGCTATTAGCAAGATATAGACTCTCATCAGTAACATTATCGTAGTTTCATATTAATAATGAACACACGATAATTATACAGGAGATCAATTTACTGTTTTGCTTCTTCACCCCAAAATTCTCTTGAGCTAGCCAAGACAGATCCCATTAAAATATATGATTATAATGAAAAATACATTACAGTACAAGTAGGATATTTACTGTGAGCGTTGCACCACTACTATGGGAGTAGGTACATTAGTTGCGTTATGAGGTCGAGGGTGGTATATCTTCATCTGTACGTTAGTGGTACACTGCTAGGGATTGAGGGATCTAATCATCATAAGATGCGAGAATGTTGCTTCTTTTTGCGGGTGGAAAAATGTCAGCCTTCAGAGTATGCCCTACTTCATCATAGATGGCAGAGAAAGTTCGAGGGTTCCTTTTAAAATATTCTACATAATTTTCTAACTAACTATATTCTATTAATAGTATATATTACACTTTTCGGTGGTACTTCAGAAATATTGTTATATTTATAACTTACTAAACTCAGTAATTAGAAATTACTATATTGACCTCGTGAGGGTGAAATACAACTTAATATCTCAAATCTAGTACCATTATCTGGATTTGCGCAGTTTTAAAACAGCAGTATGGGCCTAATAATAACATTCCATCTGATCAAATTAAGTTAAATTATGCCCATTTAGGACCATACCAACATACGTACATGTTGGAATCCTGATAGAAGAGCAATATGCTAAAACAGATCTATAGGAGCACTAGTAGGTGCAGGATATGGCAATCGACCAATAAAATGTATGTGTATTAGCATATTACATTGTGACCTTGCTACATTTTACTACCAGTAAAAAGAAGACAATATAGAATTCCACAATAATTATGTATATTACTGCTAGACCTATAAGCTCATGACCTCAATTTACCCAATACTGCGACAACCTAATTTCAAGTAGAAGACAAAGATACATAGTTCTTCGTTTCTCATTATTCTATCACCTTAGTACCAGCAAGAACCGGGAAATCTTTAATTACCACATTAGCCTCTCAGAAACTTTATAGCAGATTTTGATCCATACAATGATTTAACTAGGAGTATCATTCAGACCCTCCCATCATTCAAGAAGGAGGGAGGTCCTGAGCTATGTGGAGACTACACTAACCTGCGTGTTGACTTACCACTACTGGTCAATCAATCGTATTTGTTAGTCAGCCGGCACAACACTTATGCAAGATTTGTGTACACTAAATGTACAAGCTGTTGCTCTCTTATCTTTATTATAAGGACTAGTACTACAAGATTGGACAATTTTGTTTAATATAGCTCATGTGATACAAAAGACTGGCGCATTTAATAAGCCAGAATATAAAGTTTAGTCATTAAAAAAGGCTTTTAAATTTTATCCTCGTGGGGCACTCGACCATGGAAGTTGCTTTCAGTACTCTTCGCACTCTGAAAAAGTTTTACAAATGCAAATGGTCTGTAGTAACTGCTGTAACTGGTCTCAAATAAAGAACCTGTCAGTATTATTAACATATTAAATATGCTTCCTTGTACAATTAATAATTTGACAAAAATAGTCCTCTCCATATATAATAGCTATAGTATTGTGATCTCATCGTCAAAGTCGTTACTAAAAAATAGATAATAACTGATAACAATAATCCTCTGAAGATAGCTTTTTGCAAATTATGTAGGAAAACATAATGAATGCTAGAAGGGAAATTCACAAAAACACAATAAAAAGCAAGATGAACTTGATCTCCTCCTAGATTATAATGAGCGGTATTGCGTTAGCTCAGTCCAAACAGGGTTTATTTAATCGACCTGCGGTGGAGTTTCAATCATACGATTAGGTTTTGCTTCTCCTTTTCCAGTATATTGAGACACTACCAGGTTAATCAATCACTATAGACACACATTACACAAATATTAATAATAGTAGCTAATGTATGTGCTAAACATTAGGTAGATGAGGTCCTCTACTTCTTAAACAATTATACAACGTATGCTAATAATTGAACACGGTCTACATTAAGACAGCCAAAGTCATGCCTATTCAGTAAGGTTGTCAATAGATCTTGGGGGGGGGGCGGGGGGGGAGACCTGAGATGATGATTATTCTCTTCAGTTTTTTTTTCAGGTAATTTTGAATGATCAGAAGTATTCTTTTCCTTAGATACAGTAATTCAGAATAATTACTATTCTCTTCTTTATTGCTTAGTACCTCGTGATGTGATAATTTTGTTGAACATTTGGTCAAAGCGATATATAATTGGATTTATAGCAATGTGTCCTATTTCAAAACAATGAAATTGAAGACATAATGCTGAGACAAAGAAGGCACTTACCAACAATATTAGCCCAGTTGACATCCTCTTATTTCTTGACTATAATATATTAATATTTCCTCTATTTTCATTTCTCATCTGCTATATTAGGACTTCACTGCATACAGTTGATCCTTGCGCTTTAAGACAGGAGAAGGATGCAAGCCTGTCATAAGTAACATTATCTTGTTTCCTAGATTAATATTTTTTTTTTTTTTTTCTTTTTTTCTTTTTTTTTTTTTTTTTTTTTTTTTTTTTTTTTTTTTTTTTTTTTTTTTTTTTTTTTTTTTTTTTTTCTTTTTTTTTTTTTATTGCCGAACAAATGGATAATAATACATGAAGATCAATTTACGTGTGTTGTTCTGTCACTTCCTGTTGTAGTAGAAGAAATGTCCTACAAATAATATTATTAAAATAAGATACTATCAATACAAATAATCTACCTTACTGTCAATGACATCAATGGTTTCTAGGTTGAAAAATACAAGGAGTCATACAATATTATAATAACTGTTCGTATTTCAGATGAAGGATCTGTTTTAGGATTAGGAAAGGAATTTTTTTGAAGTTTTAGTGCGTTCCCAGTATCTTTGCTATCAATTGCTTTTTTCTAGTTGATTTTGACATATAACAATGCCTTCAGAAAACACTATCAATAGTATCCTTTTTAGTACCCAAGGTATAACTGGAGATTGGTACAACTTTCACTATATGACTAAATATTCATTCATTACTAAACTCCGATTTTTCTATATTTAACTTAACTACATGCATCAATATATGATCCATCTTACTCACAACTATGGAAATGATAGTTAATTCAGTTAATCATCTGCTGTTAGCTTTCCAGAAAGAGGAGGCGAAAATGGGACATCATTATTTCCCAAGATAGATAGGAAAGTTTAATGTGATTTTCTACTTATATTTTTTATTATTAATGGTGAAACTCTTGCCTCAAATATTGACTCTACTGGATTACTGGATACTGTAAGAGAAGGAGATGGTAGTCCTCCCAGTGATTTACTTCATAATGGACATTTGTTTTGGTAGTATCTGAATGTCTTGTAGTATTGACTAGCTGTAGAGAAGATGGTTGCGTATATCATTATCTTGCCTACATTAGCTGGTATTACAGGAAAATGTAGGCTATTTTGATAGCTCCATATCATCAATAAATTGGGAGAATATGATTCTTCCTATTGGAAGGCATACAAAGTATTTTAAGAATACAATATACAATCAAGAAATATATAATATCTTTGATATACTTAAGGGTAGCTTCTCTAAACATAGGCCAAATACTTGTTTCAATTAGAGATTACATAAATGAAACAGTCAAAGTATATCACTACATTTGTAACGAAGTATGCATAATTTCATGCCATACAACAAAAAAAAAAAAAATTAAGCCATACAACTATATTATAAGTTTTGTTAGTTAGAAAAATATATTTTTGACTAAATAATATCATAACTAATAATCATACAATATTTGTATTGTAATAAATGTTTTAAGGAGATGAGCTGAGGAACTCAATAGGATGAAGGCTAATGCAAAATTGTCACTTGATGACACCGAGAGAGGTTGCTAAATGTATAGATATACTTTAACCAGATGGTGACATGGTTTGGGAATGACACAAAGAATGCCATATTAGAAAGAGCGATAGTATACATCACTGATTCTTCCATTAGTTGTTGGTTCAGATCTAGTAGATAAATCACTAGTTTTTTTTTTCAGTGCCGGACTTCTGGTGTATATGTACTATATAGGAAGAGAGAATACAACTATATGTCACTAGATGTATTATATTATATAATAACTTATGATCCATGTGTGCCTGTCACTGGTAGAAGTGTTACTTGCTGATTGATGTGAAGTTGCATGCAATTCATCATTTTAGCCTACCAATATCGCTTAAAGTTTTATCTTCTTGTTCGTTAAGAACTTCCCAAATTTAGTCTTAAAAATTTGATCTGAATTTGGATCAATATCTAACTTTGCTTGTAACCTTCTCAACGATTTTGCGTTAGCTTTGCTCATATGAAGTACACTCATAGTTGTTTATATCCATTCTAACATCGTGAAGGTAACAACCCTCTTAGCAATAAAAGCATTAACAATAACGAAGCGACTGCTTACAGCTTCAATAGATACAAAGACCTAGACAGAAGGCAGACTTGAAAATACCATGATGATGGTATCACACATTGAACTAAACAAAAGTAGAAAGAGGAATAGAGATTATCTAAATTTACTAAGAGACTTCCAAGTGACCAGTGGTATGCTGAAGATATAACATGATATTTATACATAACGTTGACCGGCCTATTCATGATGCACTAATTCTTTTTTTATGATTGGTTGCTCAGGATTCCTGAATTATACATTGACAGAACTGCCATATTAATTAGACCAATTTTACACAGAGCATTAACTTAGAGGTCAGGTAACACACTGGTAGTTGCCAAGAATTATGAAAGTATCCATAGAATGGAGTACTTCTCTAGTACATGACATTCGATTCATATTCAATTATTAATGAAGTCGCACCAGGTGTTAGACCAAGCTGCAATCCAAAATTTAAACCATTGTTTCCTTCTTCAAATGATACTGCACTTGTAATTCTGCTAAATAGATTTTATAAACAATGGTATCTGTTCATAGTGCCTAAAAGATTCAAACTTATATAATTAATATGTGATATATAAATATATTATTCATACCTTTAGACACTTACCACCTGTTTATGATTCAGCGTGAAAAGGAGGATTGGATAGAAGAAGAAGGAAGATCACTGATATCTGTTGGAATTGCTAATTAGTGAATATAACAAAAATAAATATACATAACAAGAAACAGAGATACCTGATTTTTCTAGCGTGAATTGTTAGCCTGTAGCAGGCAGGATAACACAATTTGACATTTGAATGGTTTCAGTTCACCTTTTGACTTCTTGCTCTGTCTACATTTTGTATACATTTAAACTCCAGTCGCAAAACGACAGGACGGATAGGACAGTACTTCTTCCAGTGCTCGCCCTTCCAAGTGTTTTCTATGATTTTCAATTGCGTACCTCTCCACCCTTTAAAACAGTCTTCTAAAAGTAATCAATAGAGTCCTGGATATCCATCATAAAACAATAAAAATATTTAACATTTTACAAGATAGAGCAAACTGCTCAATTCCAGGTTTGGTTTGAACTTATATGGAAAGCCTGAGATAGCAATAGATAACTGACCCTAACTCTATCTCAGCATTGCATATTTTCAATGCTATAGCTGAGCCTAGTTTAACGGTTTTGTTACATTAGAACACAAAAATTAAAACACTTAATACATGTGTCTCCTCATTAATATGACTTTAATGCTGCAATAAAAAATTTAGAGAAGCTTCTTAAATTTACAGATGGCACTAACAGCACAAGACACACAGTAGTATTAATATCAACAAACATATTAACTTTCATAGCCTAGTTCAACCTTGTATTGTTTTATATCCTCTAATCTACTTAAATATTGATGATTATTAGCCCGCCAATTTTTGCTGTGCTACTATAATAGGGAGATGTTTATATTGCCCCATTCTTTACTGTGATCTTGGTTATTGAAGTGTTAGTGATGTCCATTCCTATAATTTCAGATTTTTAGAAATATTATCATACTTGTAATCAGACTACTGCCTTACATATTCCAGAAACCAAAATCTCCACAATATGACCAGTCCCAACCAGGTAATAATATAGGATAAAGTGATAGAGAGACACGACCCACTATTCAGTGAACTGCATCTTGTTTGAAAAGGGGATTGCTGTTTATAGCCTTCTCTTTGACATTAGATTCCTTTAACTCGGTTATATATTATATGTCATAAATTGAGACATAAAATAGTTTAAGGACTGACCTTCATACAACTTTCTGCTTGATAACAAAAAGCCTAAATTCTACAAATAAGTAGTCCTTGTTCTCTTATCAGCTCGAGCTGATAAAATAGTTCTTTGATCTCTTTATAATGTACCTCGCCTTTAGTAGCCCAATACAGGCGTAGACAACAAAACTGAGGAGACCAAAATTTGACCCACAGTAGATTAATAGTCACTGGGTATTCAGTGGATTTTTTGGTTTATAAAAGTGAATATTTTGTCACTATTCTAAAAGATTCTTCATCATCTGCTGCTTAGTAAATATAGTTGGTTATTAGTATCCACTTCATATTAGAACACATCCATGTGATGATGGCGCTATATATAATTCAGCTGGTTTGCTTTTAAAAATGACAGTTGATATATATCCATACAATAGGAGAGATGGAATATAATCACTCTTCAAACCTTAAATTTTATCACTACACAAACAGACACCAACCAGACAATAGATGTATGCTTCTATAGCTCCTTTACGCCGGATAATGAGAGTAACACCATATTGACTACCAATGACTGTACTAAACATAGTAGTGACAGTTAACTGGAAGCAGGGACGTTTATCAAATATAAAGCAGCGTATTTAATAACGTTAACAATATGATTCACAACAATCAAATCAATAGTGCAACTGTATACAGTTTACCAGAGTAACTCATTGGACATGAAAGGGATAGAAAAAATACATTTAAACAACGCCATATGAGGATAACCTGTGTTATTTCAAGGTTAAGATGTGATAAACACTCAATCACAAAGGTCCTTTTCTATTTTAAAAAGCAGATCTTTCATATATCATAGCAGTAGACAGACTATATGTAGAGAGGCTTCCTAAACATAATTATATTATCAGCATTAAAAGTATCATCATCATTTTTACTTCATCAAATCTTTTATAAATCTTTCCTCATCTCATCATACCATTTATCATTTGGCTTCTCACACGTTACAGGAATACTATCAGTTACAAAATGATGGAGTGGCTGTACATTGTTAGATAGTAGTCATAACTGCTATGAGTAACTTATGATAAGAAACAAATAACACTATGAACACAAAAAGTAAGTGTAAAACCACACATATCCAACACATTATAGGCACAAAAGGGAGTGTTACACCTGTTATGATCTGGCTTGCTATCAAATATTCCCTCATGACAGCTATGACAGAAATTATTTGATGAAATGAATTAATTGATATGGTATAGACTTTATTTTTATAAGATATAAGAAGCCAACAATTATAAACAATGATTACTTAATATTACTCTACTTGAATAATGTAGTGGTCAGAGTTATCACTGAACTGTGAATTAGTTCCTAGTTGGGGTTTCTAAAAAAAAAACAGTTTCAATGAAAAGGTTATCAATTACAAATTGAACTACCTCGTGTGAATTGTCTTTTTGAACTTTATCCCAAATCGTATACCGAGGTAACAAGGGAACAATAAACACGGTAAATACTACACCCACAACAAACCCCATAAGATAAAACCCTATTCATAATTGAATTGATTATTCATTCACATTAGATTTATAATTCTTATAGGGATGGCGTTGATGGTAGTTTGGTAATATAGTACCCACAGTTGGTGGATGGGTGGGTCATGGTAAACTATATATATAAAAACAATAACATTACATGGCTCCAAGTCTAAAGTTCAAAATATAATACAACTTATATTACAAGACCAGTTTTTATCTATTGTAAGTAACAAATTTCCATGTCTAAAAACAACATGAAGCCAAAAATATACTAACATTACGCACCACTAGTTGAATATTCTTTACAGCCTAAAGTTATACTCCATGATCTTCTGACAATTTCTAAGTGACTTGTTTAACTTACCATTATTTATCCCAAATATATACATATATTGGTATGTTTTCATTATTAGCTAGACATGTACTACTGTATCAAAAGCATATAAACTAGTAGATGAGAGACGACTAGGTTTGGACTAAAATAAAAAATCTCCTGCATCATTAAATCCTTCAATAGTACATCCTTAGCTTGTGATCCAGGTAAGAAATGTACAGTTTATACTGAAGTATCTGTTGATGATCCTCTGATATGATACCTCTTGTCATTTCATATGTATCTAATTGTAAGTGAAGATAGTATTACAAATCATGATAATATCATCCTACTTAAAGTCTGTGTCTACTAATAAGTACAATACTCTGAATTAGCAACCTCTAATTAGTATTTTTTTCTAGTTTAATTAAATTAAAGCAAGTTTGAACTTTACTAAATATTATGTAGCCTGTAACGTGAGAACATGTAATTTAATAGCAGGTTAAAAGGTACTATGTTAATGAAAACTGTAATTTAATGGCTTCGTACCTTTGGTTTAAAATATAATCATTGAGCTCCTGAAGACACAGTAACAGTACAGTTCCTTTTATTAGGGATCTGAAGTATCAGTGACAAATCAATGAAATCACTCTCATCAATAGCCTGTTCCATTAGTAACTTCATAAAAAATGTTATTAGTACAGATTTGATGATTAAATTAAATTGTTGAGGGTAAGATAATGACACAACATATCGGACCTACTTAATGGCTGTGGTCTAATTAAAAGTAACAGACAATTCACTAACCTGTACAGTAATGGTCACTTATAATTTGTTTCAATAATTTGAAGTGATGATGAATTAAATATAAAAGATGGTTCTATTGGAGAAATCAATTATTTAATATTAAAAATAAAAAACTCAACTCACAAACAGTAGCTCTATTTCATATGGTTGACTTAGACCAGCTGGATTCTTATTATAAACTATAACTTTATACTGTTTCATACAATCTTGCAATATATCTGCTGATATATTAACTGGAAATGCAGAATTTGTTATAGAAATGTGTCATCATGTCTTGAGTCATTATTTATATATAACCTCTGTAGTATCTTCAGACCAGGACCCATTAATAATGGATATCATCACAATATTGTACTATTGTCAGGTTATGTGGAGAAGATGGAGGTTCCTATATTAAATGAATATAAACATTATCTGATATTTTTGATCTACCTATGTACTGTTTAGGAAGACAGTGTCATAACAGTTTATACTATTAAAACTGCTAAAACATACATATCAATTTTAGTACCATCATCTGATAATTGAGCATTAGAGATATACACAGTTAAGTATAAATTCCATTGAAACTAATGAGGAGAACATTGATCAATCTTGAACTCTACAATTATTATATCCCCTGGATAACATTGTTCTAATGTCTGTGAAGAAAACACAGCAGTCTGTCCTAATAGACATTTATGTTAACGGAGGACTAAGCAATCCATTATATATCTGTAGACATATACAAATATAATATGGTTACTAGCTAACAAGCAACTTACACAACCATCCTGCTCCAGAAGGAGCCAGCACTGAACAGTAGGTCTTGGATTCATACATTCAGTGTAGAATGTACTGAAATACCAACCAAGCATGAATAAAAAAATAGCACTAGGTGTTTCATCATGAAGATAGGTAAGAAATTACCTGCTTCCCATTGCCTTTTTGCAATGAATGCATTAAAATCTAGTGTATGTTATTATCACAGCTCAGCACTATTCCTACATTTGTTATTCTATCCTTATCTCCTTAAATGGTTTATAATCTGATAATAATACAATAGGCTACCATAGGTGAACAAAATCACAAAGTGTAAGGATAGTGCCTAAAACATCTCAAACAAGACCACAGGTAGGAATGGCAGTATAAAAATCTCTACATGGATAGTAATAACCACAAAATTAAGGGCTTATACAACTTATACAGTTGTCATAACATGATACTGTGATTGTCACATTTCTAACATTACAAGTTTAAAAAATAAACCTAAACCTACAAGATTATAGGTAAAAAGTGATACTTGTTGGCAAAAGAAGAGGTGAATTAAGGTGCAAGCAAAGTGAGAAGCATCTGGTCCATTCAATTTTGTAATATAAAAACATCTTACAATGATATTATTTCTTTAAGTGCTGTCGTAGCATAACATGATGGATCAAGACTGAATTCTAATCAAGGCTACCATTTCATTTTGTCCCTCTAAGAGGTAGGGTAGAGGTGGGCATCTCATTGACTACTTCTACTTCAAATCTCTCATTATGATTCAATCAATTTATGATAAATTTAAATACAATCATAATTACCTCCTGAATAATGTTGAAGTATTGTGAATATGCTGACTGATAGGCTGTTTGATTGAGTAATATTGTGATTGTTGTTGATATCACAATAACTGTTATAATGTCAATATTATAATACAAGTAGTATTATAGTTCCTACAGTAATGAGATCACAACATAGTAACAAGGTCGGATAAAATTTTGTAAAAGATTGTGTAAAGTTTTATTACATAACAAAAATAAACAATTACTATTTTCATACATAATAGTTTATAACTAGTAGGAGGCTATATAGGAGAGCCCACATTTACAACTAATTGCATAAATATTAGATATTAAAATTAAAAGAAAGATCTGACTGATCATTAATTATATAGTGTCAATTCTATTAATAGTTAATTACTAGGATAATCACAAGTTGCAAAGTTATCTAAATATGAAAGGTATTATATAAATTATTATTTTAATAATTTATTACCTTTTTGTTTTCGTTTTAAGTAGACAATAAAGAATATACTAAATATTATAACAGCTGTCAGTATGGGAAGAGATCACACTATAACTGATACTATAATAGTTGTACTGGTAGTAGTATCTCAATAGTAAATTAATATATTAATTATTATTTCTACAATATATATATAACATACAGTTATTAACTGTTTATTAACTATAAAGAAAATGTATAACTGACATTTTGAATGAACATGTGTAGTTAGCAGTGTCTTCAACTTGAGGATTTGTGATGTTAAGTACATTACCAGATATGACATTAATACAATTCATTATTAAATTTAAATTATTATGTAATATAACTAACACATATTTGTGAGTATTAAATTTCATTTCTACTATACTTAAAATTGATATATATTTTGTATAAAAAAATTCAACACATAAAATTTGTTGAATCTTCAAAACAAACAATGACTGATTTAAAGCAGCCATTGAACATTCTAGTTGTTAGATTAGTTTTAGGTTCTATTAAAAGTGTGGTAACTTTAAACAGTTTGATTCACAAACTAAAACTTGAAATACAATCTCTTCATCACAACAACAACAAATTAAACTGTAACAGCAATGTTTAAATACAAAACTGAATAAAGAAAAGTGTAAACGAAAAAACACATCAAGGTATAGCATTAAAGAATAAAGTATTAACATTACTAAATATTGTCAAAAAAAACACAGAAAGTATTTATTAACAAATACACTGAAAATTAAACCTAACAAAAGATACATAATAAACAATTAATAGTGACCAAATAAAATACAATTTATAATATTACAAAAGTAAAAAAAAACTACCTTAACCATCTAATGTCATCTGAAAACTAATGGATTATTAAGATTGTTTACTCAGAAACTAAAAACATATTTAAAGAGGTTGCTACTACTGAAAAAGTAAAAATGAAATGCTTTCAAAACATTTACTTTTAGCCTGCAAGAAATTTATCAAGCAACAATTAATTTCTTTTTGAATTGCTATATAGAAATTAAAAAAAAAAATAAAACCCCTACATTTAATTATATGGGGAACACATATCAAGCAAAGTAATAAGAGCTGTATGTAATTGTAATACACACCCTATGAATAATTAATTAGATGCTAACTTTTTATGCATGCTATACTTTTGCTCTTTGTGTTTAATTTTCTTCTGAAAACTGATACATTTCATTAACTATTGATATGTCTTACCAAGAATATTAGTTTAAGTAGGTGTATCATGACAACCAATATTAGCTATATCACTACAACAATCATTCCATTTGTAACAGTGGTCATCACAATAGCCCTCCTTTATGAACATTTAGGTGTAAGCAACGATTACAAACATCCATCATAACTGAGATTAAGGTGCTAGACATGAACCTAAAATAAACAGATAAAACAACATGACTTTAATTTGTAGTACACATTTACCAAGGGAGTAACAGTTTGGTGTACTTGATGGTTTAATTGTTGTGCCTACATTGCAATGGTAATAAAAAAATTATAATGAAATATTATATGATGCAAGCTATAATTTATCATCTCATTAGTAATGCATATTATAGCTATCAATGAATATATTAACTCTAACAGTAATCACTATGATGCTGTGAATGACTGATAATGTTTGAATCTTGTCACTAAGGCTCAGTAAAGTTAAGTTTATTAAAGGAACAATACAGGAATAATACAAGGACTCCACACATGTAGCAATATCCTGAAATAGTTAATAATATTTATTATATCTATATTATTATAAATGTATGTGCTTTATAAATAGTACTGTCATTGACCATGTCAACTAAATCTACTGTACTCTTAACAATGAGTCAAGGTTTGAGTTATCTGTTATATGTGACACTATCATACCAGGTCACTATCAGAAAAATATAATCACATAGAGACAAATTACCAAACTGGGAAGTATCTTATAACATAACACATAAACAGGTTGGTGAAGCCCTGTTATTAAAAGTGTAAGCAATAGAGTATGTTTAACAGTTAATGCAGACAGATTCAGTTCATGCACACGACTGCTATTTCCTTCCCTGCCCTTATTGGTCTAACAATTGTCAAAATGATTCCTATAATTACGGATTAATAATCATGTCAGTGAATTTTAAAATAGACGTTTATTAAAAAATTTATACTAAAAACACAATTCAAATGTCAAATCAAATATGATATATTTTGTACCTTCACTTTCTTATCACAAATAATTTACTTTTTTAACATTTCTTATATTATAGTTAGTATTTCTTTTTTGTTAGACATACGCTATACTTAGTAGGCATGTTTATCATAAATTAAATAAGAATAATGAATAATAATTGCACACAACAATGAATAATTAATAAGTTTCTAAACTATTGTACTTTTGCTCTTTGTATTTCATTTTCTAGTGACACTATTATGTATTGTATGAACTAATAATTTGTCTTACTAAGTAGTATATCAGTTGAAGTAGGTATTGGATAGCAATTAATACTAGCTATATCATTACAACAATCATTCCACTTGTGACAATGTTCATCACAATAGCATTGTTTATGGAAACATACAGGTGACATTGACCAATCACAACATCCAGGATAACCAAAATTAAGTGCCAGACATGAGCCTAAAATAAATATATGAACAAATTAATTTAATTAGCTCTTATTTACCAGGTGAGAGTAACAATTGGTGTACTTGATGGTTTGATTGTTGTGTCTATATAAGAATAGTAATAAAATAATATAAAGGGATAATTATTACATTATCAGTAATTGTATATATTACTACTTAATACATAAACTGATAGAAAAAATTAGAATAATTAACCATTATTGTGCTATTAACAAACATAATAGGATTTGACACTCACAGAGTGAACTTATTGTTGTAAGCTGAGAATTGTATTGGCTGTTAATCATTGAGTTATTTTTACTGTTAATAATAACTTTCTTGTTTATTAAGTTCTCAGTAGTGGCAAAATGGGAATTACAAAATAACATTACTTAGCTACTTCTGGTTCTACAAATAATACAATATGATACTTTTTAATGGCATAATTATTTCAAAGCAAGAAACTCTAGATTTTGTTTCCATTTGATTTCTGTTATGGTTCAACAATCATTATTATTAAATAATTTTGTAACAACTAAAAGTATATTGAAAGAGAATATCACATGAAAGTGTACTCTAGAACTCTCTCTACCTCCTAGATATAAGTCACTGTAAAGATCTTTATTTAACTACTATATATCACATAAAGTAATTGTTCATCATTGTTCTATTGCTTTGATAGCTATAGTTACTATGGTTTTGACACTTATTAATAACTTCTAAAAAAATGAAATATAATGGGCTGTGTTATAACAATAAAACTAATAACAGCTGTAACACTGTTACACTTATATATATGAACACTATATATAATATAACATATATATATAACACTGTAACATCTAGAAATATGAAACATCTTTGAAATTCCTTTGTCTAACTAATGAGATCTTAACAAAATCTTAATAACTCTGATAATTAACAACATGCTGTCAAGTACAATATGATATGAACCTACAAGTTAGTTATACTGCATAAATCATAATATCATAATATCATAATATCATAATATCATGATATCATAATGTCTAATATCATAATATCATAATATCATACTGGTTGTATTAATTATAATAGAGTGGTTGAAACTGATTCATAATCACATGTCTTGCAATGATGCTTTGCTAAAAACAAAATAAACTGTTTTGCTAATTACTTACTATGGAATTTCATAATTTATATACTTAAATATACAACTTCTCAAGAGGACATGTGTGTAGCATGTGCTATAAATTCTAGTATAATAGCTTATACAGCTGTAATGACATAGCAAGATTACATATTGACAATGATAACATGAGATTGCTATATAAAGAAAAGATATGGAAAGTACTTATCATATTATTAAGTCCACTTTATAATTACATTAGATAATAATATAACAGTGTAAATAGAATTAAATACAATGTACCTTGTACAATAATATCTTAGTGCTAGAATTAACTAATGTATTCTTTACATACTTACAGTCACTGATATTAGATAGTATGTCAAAATTACAGGAATACTCTCACTATCATCAGTATTATCCAATGGATTAAATATTATTATTATTATTATAGTTATTATTATATAAGTAATATAATATATATAGTATAATTATTATGTAATGACCTGTTCTCAGTACAAAAGTGAAGATATTTAATTAATTCTCACAATGTATGTAATTTAAATAAATTGATGGAAATATTGACTATTATAATAACAATTTAGTTACCAAAATATTCTCTTTTATATTTAGTAGAAATCATATCAAGTGTGTTGATATAATTAATTCCCATAATGTTTGCAAATTTCAAAGTAAATAGACATATATATGACAATTGGATACATTAAATGACTTAATGGATATATATGGAAACAAATGGACATATAATTAGTAAATGGACATATAATACAGTAACTTACAATCAATATCAGTTTCTTGTTTATCACACTGTTACTATCAGGACTCCTTCCAACACTATTATTAGCATATATAGTCACATTGTAATATGTACCCTTCATTAGATCACCAATATAAAACAGTAGTGGGTGGAGCTAATACAATCACAGATAACGTTAAATGTGACTGATCTACTGGAACATATGTCACTGTAAAAGACTGTACTGGTGTCTGTGTAAATGGATCTCTATTATCCTATATAAATAAGTAGGAGTGATATAATAATGATGGGATATAGTTAATTGATCATAACATATTGAACAATTGCAGCTGTAATATTAACAGTTTGTCAAGTCAAGTTATAACAGAATATAGTAATATTACAGTGACTATATATTATATAAGTAGTGACTATATTAAGTAGGACTAATGACTGTATTGGGTAGTACATTAGATCATACGATCATAGATTTAGTTATAATGATTGCTAGTAGAAACACTGTTAGAAGTTATTAACATGTAAGTCATTTATGAGTGATATAATTGTAATAATACTTACAGTCCATGATACTCTCAAAGCAGTTGAGTTGATAGCAGTGACAAAATTAAGAGTAGGAGCATTAGGAACTGAGAGAGAGAATTAAGATGGCATTCATTAGTCTTACTTACCTAGTGGTACAGTTTCAATAGTTATACTCACTGGTATACTAGTACCTACTATATTACAACAGTATTAATAACAATAACATAAAATTATATATTGTAAATGGTTGAAGGTCTGATATAGTTGTCTCTAACATCCCAGTGACCATTTTATCTCCTGAGTGAAAATTGTCATTATTACTAATAGCTTCATATGTTATATTAACTCCAATAATATCAGCATTGCCATTAAAACCATAAAGACCAGGTCAGTTTTAACAGAACTGGTACCACTTAGTTTGGAAATTAATGAAGTAACAGGAGAAGGAGCAACTGAGGGGATAGAGTGAAAGAGAAAGAGACAAATTTGTAATGTATTTTGACCTAACATAGCTAACCTTGTACAGTGATATTAACTTTAGAGCTTCTCTCTATACCAATTATTATTTTCTGTTACACACACATAACTTCCACTGTCTTCTAGTCCTTGAAGAGTCAAAGTTAACTCAGTATATGTAGTCTGAGTATTAATTGAAATTAGAGTGAAGTTATTAGGGTTAAGAACAGTCCCTTTCGTTCCCACGTTATATTTCTGGGGCAGGGTTCCCATCAATGTACAATTAATAGTGGACCATATTTCCCCTTGGTAGTGTAATACTAGCAGGAGAGATAGAGTTAATAGTTGCTAGATCTAAGAAGAGAATGATATTAACAAGAAGTGTAGATAGAGAGGATTAACTTACTTGTACATTAATAGTGATATTGGACATTTTAATAACAGCTGGTACATTAGTTTTAGTGATTGACAGATATATAGTCCACTAGATTGTCTCTGAATATTATTAAATGGTAATGAACAGGAGGAATTAGTTGATACAGATGTTAGAGAACTACCAGTACTATCAAACCATTGATAAGTGTAATTCCCTGTGTTACCAGATTATTACAAGAGAGGGTAAGATTTGATCCTTCTATAACATTTACTGTCATACCATGTCCACCATCAGGAGATAAAATAGGATTTATAAAGACTATACAGTAGGGATCATATGACAGATTGTGATATATATAGACTGATCCTAAATTCTGCTATAGTGATGTTATGTTCTCTCTGGTGCACTTACTGAAGTACATGTCAAAGTATCATTAACTCTGAGTAACATTGGCAGGGTTTAGTAGAATTATTGTATTCTCACTATCATAAGAACTTCTCATTCATACTACCATTAGTTAAAGTGTTCCCATTTAGTGACCACACTTATCAGCAAGGAAATCCAACTAGTCCAAATCCACATTTCAAACAGAGAGGACTGGTGAGCGGATCAGCAAATGCTGGAATAGGATTGAAAACGAAAACTGGATTTTGAAAAGGACATTGTTGTCCATGCACACAATCTACAGAAAAAAAGTAGTAGGTTGTGCATTATAACCCATTTGATCTTACCCAGTACTAGCGTAGCTAGTAAGCATAACACAAGTTGCATAGCTTCTCTTCGATACCAGAGCTGATCTATCTCGTGCCTAATAGAGCTGAATCATTTTTTATTTATTATCTATTGTTTATTTTTTTTTATTTTATACTAATAGTATAGAATTATATTTATGAATATAACCAGAGATTGGAAACGCCCATGCACTTCCGATACACCATTGCATGACAAGCATAAACTGCGCGTAAACTATGGCTTACAATGCTCCTGTTTCTTCTGAACAGAATGTAGTATTATGTATATTTTTGGAATTTTTTACTTTATTTAAGTGTTACTTTATAATAAATATTTATTGAAGTAATAATATTTTCCTGACAATTTACTGATAATTTTAGGTCACAATCACAGCTGTGACACACAAGTCTTTTTGTTAGTATATACTACAAGGAGCTCTTTCAGATGCAGTTTTAAAATTGGCACACCAGTTACTACACAAGTATTAGATAGTGCATACCTCCTATTTAAATGGTGCTCTAGGCCTGAAAACAGGGAGATTGCATATTGTATCAACTTTTGCCACCAGTGAATGTCATCTGCTCTTGAACAAGATAATTGTAAAGAATATGAAAACAAAAAGGGAGAGAATGTGAGAAGATACCATGACATCAATATGTCAGAGCACTTTAGGTCTACATGTGTAATTTCATTCGTGCATCAGTTGGTTGCATTGCTCAAGCATCCATTTTGTATCAGTACACTGATATATAGTGCAATAATTATCCAGGACATTAGTGCTAGTTCCATCAACAGTTGCCACAATGAATAATATTTAAATCTAATATATGATGCATGAAGAAAAAATATTAAGATATTCAGGTGGTTATGTTGTAAAAAAAATTCAAAAAACTTTAAAAATGGTGTGATAACATGAGTATAGTCAATTACCCTTTAAAAATAAACCCAAGGAATGAAATCTCTTAGCACAGACAAGGAATGGGAAGGAGCATGAATATAAATAACTTTAGAAGAGATACAATTAAAGATCTGGGATTTGACCTGTGCTTTCTATAGTCTGATATTTCTTTTACCCAGGCCATCTGAAAGGAAATTAGTCATTAATAATTATTTTTCAAGTGCACTATACTACTGAATATGTACATATATTTTTTGTATCTTACATAACTATGGTAAGATTTTGCCAAAGCAAATAATAACAAGTTAAACCAGCAACCACAGCAATCTTTCATCTTTAGATAACAAGTTTAATTTGTGTCTAAATAACTTAAAACAATGGCTATAGTCCCAAAAAGTACACCTATATCTTACGTTGTTTTAGTGTTTTCCATAAGAATAGCGGTACTTACTAAGAAAAAACAGTCTAAACCAATGTGTTCTTATTTGTTCTAAATAATTCGTCCTAAACCTTTTAGTATAACAGTTTGCTGTAGAAGAAAGAGCTACAAAAGTATTTTTAGTGATATTTTTCATCATAAAATGAAATATTTAAAGTGAATGTTAATTTGTATTATTGACTATTTAACATTATTGTACATATCTGTTTTTTTCTATTCTAGTGTACTAAATTTCATAATAATCGGGACTTATCCACCTTATTAGGGATTTAATAATCAAATTAAACGATATATACATAATATCTCAGTGTTCAAATTTTCCTCATGTTACATAGTTCCAATTAGGTGCATCTCATTCTCAATGTCAGAAAAAATTAGATCAATAATAATCTATATAATAATATATGAACTTATTCCAAGAGAATTATTTGTACATTACTGTTAAATTCTGTCACATAACAGTGTCTGAACTTGCTCATATTGTGATGTTTTAACTATAAGAAAGGTGATATCTCATTCTCAAGGTCAGTTAGTGGAACATCAAGTACATCTGAGTCTTCTTGTTGAGAAAGCTAATATTACAAATAAAAACTGAACAAAATAAAGATAATATAATATACCTCCTCTGAAGAAATTTTAGATGGTTTATTTAGAAGATCTTGTGTTTCCATTTCTGCTTCTTTGACAGGTGAAAATGGATGTTGCTGCTGATGTGTTGATAACAATTCTTTTAATTTGTTATTGATGATTCAAGTCTGTCAGTATAAACAACAATAATATATAGTGACATCATATATCAACAATATATATGCTGTTTATAAATTGAGAATACTAGTTTGCTAATTTATAATAGGAATGTCACAGATATTAAAAAATATAAAAAATACATTATACCTTGTTTCTTCAATGCAGCTGTGATTTGATACATCAGGAAGTGGGTATGTATCTAAAAAGTTCATGTCATATATATATATACATACATATGTATAAAGGTTTTAAATAATAGACAATTGTGTTTGTCTTCTATCTCTTCTTATTGAAGAGAAGATTGGTAAATTTATTGATATCCTTACAAGCTGGTGATGTGGTTTGAGAATGTACATTATGATGCTTATTACAAAGAGAACAGTACACACCATCTGGTTCTTCCATTAGTTTTTTGCTCAGATTTAGTAGATAAATTCACTAACTAGGTGGAAATTCTCCTTTACAAGTACTGTAAGAGAGAAAAATATCAATAGTTGTATATTATGTAACTAACATATGATCATGTGTTGTTTATCACTGGTAGAGGAAATTTTATTGTGATGATCTGAAGTTAATAAATTCATCATTTTGACACCAATATTGCTTAAGTAATATCTTTTTTGACTTCATAAGAACATCACAAACTTGTCTTAAAAATTGGATGGATTATCATTAGCAACAATCTGTCTTTGTAACTCTCCAACTATTTTGTTAGCTTTATCATATGATGTACCATTCATACTTGTTACATCATTTCTAACATGTGAAGCTAATAAACTTATCAGCAATAAGACTGTTAACAATACGAAGGGGATCAGCTTCAATAGCATTACAAGAATAGCAGAATGGACTTGAAATATCCCTGATGGATCACCATTGACTAACAAAAGTAAAAAGAAGAAAGAATTATTAAATTTACTAAGAGACTTACCAGATGACATGGTTTGTGAAGATATAACATGATACTTATCATAAAGATGGTGATACACATCATATAATTCTTCTCGTGATTGTTTTTGCTCAGGATTAATGAAATGATACTTGATATGAACTGCTATATCAATTAGACCAATTTTACACAGAGCATCAACTAGAGGGTCCAATGGCTTGTCACAGTTAATAACTCTCCATTGAAGTAGAACTTCTCTAGTACATTGAAGGGATTCATAATATTTTGTTTCAATATTATGAAGTTGACCAGGTCTTAGACCAAGTTCATATCCAAATTAAACCACTTTTCTTTCAAATGATTTTTTATTTGTGATAACATGGAGTATATCTCCAAACAATGGATCCCTTTCTAATAAGATAAATAATGTATATAATTAGTATGATATACATATTGTATGTTCATACTTTTAGAAAAGCATCCTGTATCTGGTGTTAAAGGAGGACTTAATGAGGGCAAAGAAGTTGGCCATTGCCTATGCATTTGATAGTTAGTATAATGATTATAATCTATATAACAACATATACCTGGTAAAGTGATTGTAGCTGTAGTAGGAGGAGTAACATTATTGAATGTGACAGTTACATTATGACTTCTTATATTATATGCAATTTTGTCAGGTTCAAATTTTAGTCGGAAGCGAGGAGGGTAAGAACATTTATGTTCCAGTAGATCAAGCATCTCTATATCATCACTTGTCACTTCTCCATCTTCACAACCCATCACCTTAAAATAATTAATGGAGTCTTCTGATATCTGTATGTAATAGTTAACTACTATTATTAATAATACAACATTGCTTACGAAATCATAGTTAACTCCATAGTATGACCAGTCCCAACCAAGTATACTGTCAGGATCAAGAGTGATGGAAACACGACCACTTCCAGTAAATTTCACTGGTGAATAGGATGATTGGTGGTAGCCCTCTCTAATACACTGTTCCTCTAACATCTGCATTATTAAATGTATTGGATTATAATAATTAGATTCAATGTTATAAAAACTGACCTTCATACAACCTTCTGTCGATGTAAAAAACTAAATTCTACAAATAAAGTATCATTTTCTCTCTTATCAGCTTGAGCTATGAGATATTTCTTTGGTATCTCTTTATAAGTACTCCCTTTAGTAGCAATACAGTTAGAACAAAAGTGAGTAGTAACAACTTTGACCACAGTAGATTCAATAGGTCACTTGGTATTCATGATTTTGTTTAAAAGTGAATATTTTGTCACTTCTAAAAGATCCATCATCTGCTGTTAGTAAATATAGTTGGTTATTAATATCCTCCATATTAGACACATCAATGTGATGAGGTATATATAATTCAGCTGTTTTATTAACTGACAGTTGATATATATCCATACAATAGGAGAGACTGGAATATAATCATCTTCCAACTTAAATTATCACTAAACCAACAACAGACACCAAACCAGATGGTAGCTGTATGTTCTATAGTTCCTTCTGGTATAATGATAGTAACACCATATTGACTACAATGATGTACTAAACCAGTAGTAGTGACTTCTAACACTGTTAGTTCTCCAAAAATAGCTATTATGAAAGAAACAATTGTATATTATGTTGAAGTCATTATTATGATAATATTAAGTTAAGTGCTGTATCATTTCATCAACTTGTTATTACTGAGAACTCTTTACTATATTTATAGATAGAAAAGGTAATAATTTGTATGTATTCTAACATTTTGTACCTGTAGCTATACCTAGTGATTGTTTCTACTGGTGTTGCTTTTTGTAAAAATGAAACATGTCTATCATTATATGTAATACTGTAATATATGTAAATAAAATTTAAGTGCAGTATGTACAGCTGTTTGTTAATATATTTAATTTTATTTTGTATTAATTGTTTTCTTTCAGTTGTTGTATACAACAGTTTAGAATTATAAAAGTAATCATTTAATACATTAACAACATGACTCTAGCAATCAATCAATCATAGACTGTATACAACATGACTCTAACAATCAAATCAATCATAGACTGTATACAACATGACTCTAACAATCAAACCAATCATAGACTGTATACAACGTGTCCCTAACAATCAAACCAATCATAGACTGTATTCAACATGACTCTAACAATCAAACCAATCATAGACTGTATTCAACATGACTCTAATAATCAAACCAATCATAGACTGTATTCAACATGACTCTAATAATCAAACCAATCATAGACTGTATACAACATGACACTAACAATCAAACCAATCATAGAACTGCATACAACATGACTCTAACAATCAAACCAATCATAGACTGTATACAACATGACTCTAACAATCAAACCAATCATAGACTGTATACAACGTGTCCCTAACAATCAAACCAATCATAGACTGTATTCCAACATGACTCTAATAATCAAACCAATCATAGACTGTATACAACATGACACTAACAATCAAACCAATCATAGACTGCATACACACACATGACTCTAACAATCAAACCAATCATAGACTGTATACAACATGACTCTAACAATCAACCAATCATAGACTGTATACAAATGACTCTAACAATCAAACCAATCATAGACTGTTACAAAATGACTCTAACAATCAACCAATCATAGACTGTATACAACATGACTCTAAACAATCAAACCAATCATAGACTGTATACAAATGACTATAACAATCAAATCAATCATAGACTGTATACAACATGACTCTAACAATCAAACCAATCATAGACTGTATACAAAATGACTCTAACAATCAATCAATCATAGACTGTATACAAAAGTATACCAGGTAATGAAAATAAGAGATAGGAAGTATATCAAACAACTTCATATAATGATTACCTGCTGTTACTTCAATGTTACTATCTGATAAACACTCAACACAGATGTTGTTTTCATTATAAAAAACCCAGACCTTCACTATCACCTCTCTCATTGTCACCATTAATAGTCTCACTGTTAACAGAAGTTAATATCACAGTTTAAAATGATTGTTGTTAAACTATATCTCTGAACATTTAAAGATAATAGTCATAATTGCTATGAATTACTAAATTTGATAAAACACAAACTAACACTATGAAGTCTACAGTAAGTGTACAATCCTTCATAAATAGATGTTTAAACATGTTAACTCATATACATATATGCTCTGCTTGCTACCAAAATATTCCTCATAGTAGCTAGACAGAAATATTTGATGGTGGTAAACAATAATATGATTGGTATAGTCATTTATTTTTATTAGATATAAAGAATCAATCAATTATAACAATAATACTTAATATATAGACTTACTTTAAACATGAAGTCTCAGCAGTCATCACCTGGAATATGATACCAAAATGTCCATCACTATAGTACATAGTTGGATGTTCAAATTCTAAAACAGTTCTAATGAATTTTATTATTACAAATTGACTAACTTAAGTTATTTTCTTCTTAAACGTTTATCCAATATGGTATACTACGTAATAAAACTAACACAACAATCAACAAAATAGCTCCACTCACAAAACAACTAACAATAACAGACCCTATTCATAATGATTAATTTATTATCACATTAGATACTACTTCTTACATAATGGTGTTGATACAGTTGGTAATGGAGGAACCCAAAGTTGGTGGATGTGGTTGTCATGGTAACTACATGTATGACAAACAATAACATTACATGACTCAGGGGTCAAACTTAGAATATACAAGTTAATACAAAGTAATTTTTTATTTACTATAAGTACCAAATTCCCTGTCTGAACAAACATTGAAGGAAGGCACTCATTTATCTAATGTTACTCACCACTAGTTGAAAAAAAAATCTTCCTTACAGCCTAAAATTACAGTCAGTGGTCTCCTGACAACTTCTAATGACTTGTTAATTCTACCATATTTATCCCAAATATATACATATATTGTAATATGTTCCATTATAGTCAGACATGTACTACTGTTTATCAACAGCATATGAACTAGTAATGAAGACGACTTATGTTCTGACTAAATAAAAAATCTCCAGTGTCATTAACTACTTCAATAGCACATCCTTTAGTTGGGTGATCCAGGTAGGAATGTACAGTTTATACTGAAGTATCCTGTTGAGGTATTCTCTGATATGATACCTCTTGTATTTCATAGTTATCTAATGTAAGTAAAGATATTATGTAATCATGATAAATATCATCCTAATTAAACTCTGTGTCTACTAATAATTAAAATACTCTTAAAATTTACCAACCTCTAATTTAGTTATTTTCTTGTTTAATTTAAAATTATAACAAGTTTGACTTTTTATTGATTATTATTGTAGTAGTAACATGAATACATATAATTTAATAGCAGGTTACAAAATATTATGTTAATGGAAATTGTAATTAGTGTTTTCTTACTTTGATTTATAATATATAATTCCTGATCTCCTGAAGATACAGTAACAGTACAGTTCATTTTATTAAATGAAGTCAAATCACTGACAGATCAATCAATGCCACTTTCCATCAATAGTTATTTCCATTAAGAACTTGATAAAAGTTTTATTATTAATACAATTGATGATAAATTAAATGTTGAGGTACTGATAATGGACATAAAATATTGACCTAATTAGTGTGTGTGGTCTAATTAAAAGTAACAGACAATACACTAACTTTTATAGTAATTGTCATATTATTTTGTTATTAATAATTTGAAGTGATGATGAATTAATATCAAAGATACTTTCTATTTGAGAAAATACTTATTTAATATTAAAATTAATTAACCAGACTTACTAAACAGTAGTAGATCCATTTCATATGGTTGCCTTAGACCAGCTGAATTCTTATTATACACTATAACTTTAATACAGTATGTGATGATCTTCAATACGCTGCTGATTATATTAAATGGAAATGTAGACTTTGTTATATTAAATGTGGTATCATTGTCTTGAGTCATTATTTCTACATAAACCTCTGTAGTATCTTCAGACCAGGATCCTAATAATTTATATCAATTACAATATTGGTACTATTGTCAGGTTAGCCTGGGAAGATGGAGGTCCTATATATTAATGAATATAAACATTATCTTATATTTTTTGACTTACCTTTACTGTTAGGAAGACAGTGTCATAACAGTTTATACTATATTGACTGCTAAATAATACATATCAATTTTAGTACCATCATCTGATAATTGAGCCTCAGAAATAGTACAGTTTAAGTAAGAGCTTTCATGGAAACTAGCAAAGAGACATCGATCATCTTGAACTTTACAATCATTAAAATATGCCCGTAGAAAACATTGTGGTAAGTGGTCCTGTGAAGAAAAACAGCAGTCTGTCCTACATAGACAGTTATGTTTACAGGAGACTAATCAATCCATCAGATATCTATAGACTGTACAGTATAAAATAATAGTTACTAACTAACAAGTAACTTACAACACACATCTGCTCCGGATCCAGAGGGAGCCACCTGGACAAATAGGGCTGGGGTCATTACATTGAGCATTAGAACCTACTGAAATACCAACCAAGCAGGAAAAAAAAATAGCACTAGTAGTTCTCTCGAACATGAGATAGTAAGAAATTTTTCTATAAACTACTTCAATTGTCTCCTTTGTCAAGAAATGCATTTTAATCATCAATATATGTTTGTTCTCATAGCTTGTGATCATTGCTCATTCCTACACAGTTATTCTATTCTTATCTCCTTAAATGGTTTTTTATTATGATAAATAACACATTTGGTCATCAATAAGTGAATAAAACTCATTAATTGTAGAACAATACTAAAGAGTTATTATAATATATTGATATAATAAACTTATCTTTATTGAGTAACACTGTCAATGACAGCTAATAAATAAAAATTCAAAAATAAAATAATAAAATAAAATATAAATAAAGATTTGATCATTATTTTTATAGTAGTCTATTCTATTAATAGTTTAATTACAAGTATAATTTTAAATAATAGTCATCATTGATTTAGTATATAATAATAAACTTAATAGATGCAGTATTAGTATGGATATTAGTAATATTAAGTTTCTAACATCATTACCAACTACATATGTCCCATTTTGTAAAATTGTTAAAAATAAACCATTGTTAGCATAATTCTGTACAATACTTATAATTTATAAGTAATGTACACAGTTTATGCTAACAATGGTTTACATTACTTATAAATTATATAGTATTGTAACAAATTAATGCTAAATGGTTTTATTTTAACAATTTTACAAATAGGACAGGTGTAGTTTCATAATGATATTAAGTTATATATCGTTAGACACGTTATTCGAACAATGTTGTTTTTCAACAAGTTTACAATATGTGACGTGTAGTTTAATAATGATGTTACAATATGTAATTTGTATATTATAAGTTATAATATCAATTTACATATTGTAATATCATTATTAAACTCACACATGTCCCATTTTGTAAACATGTTAAAATAAACCAGCTCTGTTAGTATAATTGTATTCTTACTGTATAATGATTCATTTATAACAATGAATAACTGATGTCAACTGTTTACATTGAAGATGTGTTTCTATTATGAAATTCTATTCTTTTGTGAAGTATAGTTAGAGTCATGTCAACATGAAGGGACTATAAGGAAATTATAAATGAACGATAATTAATTGTAGTACTTTCAGATCTGACAATTTATCATAAACAACTGAACTTCAGGATCAACTTCAATATGATATGTGTTAATATTATCTGTGGAACTAAGGACAGTATTAATGATATAGTATATAGTGATATTACCTAATGAAGTCATTGAATATTACATTGTCTCATTTCCAGTACTATCTCCATTAGTAACTAGATATAGTTTCTGTATATATCTCATTAGTATATAATGATATCACTTACTATATATAATATATACTAGTACTAGTAGTGATGATAGTAATGTTAAGTTCTAATATAGTAATAGTATAATAGAGTATAGGACAACCAGGTAGACTTGGAGGAGGTAACCATGTCAACACACGTATGTACAATTTTAATGCACTAGTTTACAATATAATATTAGATTATATAACATCAATATTAAGAATTATTACTTAATACCAACATGAGACAACAGCTGCTAAATACGAATATTACTGCGGTAAATGTTAACAAGTTTATAGTGTAAAAAATTTAAGAACATGTGTTAAATAATTTAAAAGTGAAAATAAAATAAATTGTATTAATCAATTTATTGTAAATATTTAGTGCTGATTACTTAATAAGGAAGAGTATGGCCAAGTAACATGTATGTTTTGACATTAATAATAAGATAAGGAGAAAGAAGTAACACTAATAATACTATAAAACAAAACATGTGGGTGATACCTCTGTATTATATATTACCTGATTTAATTAGCAGTGTCCCTTCAACTTGAGGTTTGTGATGCTAAGTACATTACAAATATGACATCAGGAGGACTAGGTACTCCATTGTCACGTCTAAATAGATATATCAATGATGTCATTATGAATATTATAAATAAAAATATATGACTTACGCCATGTGACATTAGACAGAGATCCTCCAGGTATCTAAGTTTTTACGAACAAGGACTACACAATTACCAGCTGTAACAGGTCCATTGATTGTACTAGTTACTACAACCTTTAATTCTACAAGACAACAATATAACAACATGTTTCCCCACCACACCCACTTATTACCTATTGTAGTAAGGTTGACAGTTTAACTGACAAAGTTGTGGACAATTATCATTTCCAATTCTGATCAATCGGATTTCATATAAACAGTACTCTGGCATTAAATCAGTATACATGTAATGAGACATACTAGAATTAAAGATTTTGTCTCTATTATTAGACCAATCTCTGACCTGTTGACAAAATTATAGTCAGGTCATTTTTATTGTTGTATATACCTTGTATTCTCAATTGTAGATGTTGGTCTAGATTCTCAGAGGATGGAATCCACTTCACATTACTTGTAATGCAGTAATGTTTGATACATGGGTTTAGGAGGAGCATCTGTTACATTACTATGACATGATTAATTAAGAAAATTGCAGAGCAAACCTGTTGTTTTTGATATATGTAGTATTAGGGCTTTGTCCACCCTCTATATTAGCAAACAAAACACTTACACTGTATGTGTGTGTGGTGTTGTGAGAGAGAGAGAGAGAGAGCGAGAGTAACATACATCATATCACCACAGACAGACTTACCTATATCTATTTGTCGTTCATTAGAGGTTCTCTTATACTATATTATCAGTTAGATGGTCCTAAGTTACCATGTAGTTATATAATCTTCAGTATGTGTGGCCATCATCATTTCATACATACACTGATAACTTGATATATTCTGTCCACATTTTCCCAAAGGTGGTTGCCATACACCCATAAAGAATGCAGGATAAGAAGTAAGGTGGAGCATTTTAACAGCTAATGGAGTTGAAAGAAGACCAATAGATGAATTAGATCCAGAATTGATACATAACTATGATGGTTACAAACACAGTCCATTACCATTATATAAATAAGAAACCTAATAAGAAAATTGATGCGTATGTCCTTATATGGACATAATACATCAAATTAATAATGGACATATAACGCAGTAAACTTACAATCAATATCAGTTCTTGTTATGATCGGACGTATATGTCCTATATGGACATATACATTAGATCATCAATATTAAACTATTATGATATAGGTTCCATTTGATGAAGTAACAGGTGAAGGAGAACTGGAAGAGGAAGAGGAAGGAAAGAGAAGAGATTTGTAATCTATTTTGACCAACATAGCTGACCTTGTACAGTAATATTACCTTTAGAGCTCCTCTCTATACCAATTATATTTTCTGTTACACACACTAACTTCCACTGTCTTCTAGTCCTTGAAGAATCAAGTTAACTCAGTATATATGTAGGTCTGAGTATTAACTGAAATATTAGTGAAGTTATATCATCAAGGACTGTCCTGTTTTCGTTCCAACAATTATATTTCTGGGTGGTTTCCCCTTTAAATGCTACAGTTAATAGTGACCATATTTTTCCTTTAGTAGTGAGGCACGATGAGGAGAGTATAAGTTGATAACTACGTTATCTCAAAACAGAGAATGATATTAACACGCAGTTCGAGAATAATTATAACTTACCCTTTAACATTCAATCGTGATCTTGGACATTTTAATAACACCTGGTACACCATATGTTAGTGGATTTCCAAATGTATAGGTCCCTAGAGTTTCTTTGAATGTTAGTGAAAGATAATTGTGAGAGGAGT